>NW_027520771.1:0-114365 GCF_051991255.1 Vanacampus margaritifer | reverse complement strand
ATCTCTGGGATTCGAACCCACGCCTCCAGTGGGGACTGCGACCCGAGCGCAGCGACTTAGACCGCTCGGCCATCCTGACAGCTCTTTCCTTCCAAGGTTCAATGGGGGACTTTGACACCTGGTAGCCCGCCATTCATTTCAATTGGGCATTTCGACCATTTATTCCTATGGGGGAATCTCTGGGATTCGAACCCGCGCCTCCAGTGGGGACTGCGACCCGAGCGCAGCGACTTAGACCGCTCGGCCATCCTGACAGCTCTTTCCTTCCAAGGTTCAATGGGGGACTTTGACACCTGGTAGCCCGCCATTTATTTCAATTGGGCATTTCGACCTTTCATTCCTATGGGGGAATCTCTGGGATTCGAACCCGCGCCTCCAGTGGGGACTGCGACCCGAGCGCAGCGACTTAGACCGCTCAGCCATCCTGACAGCTCTTTCCTTCCCAGGTTCATTGGGGGACTTTGACACCTGGTAAACCGCCATTTATTTCAATTGGGCATTTCGACCTTTCATTCCTATGGGGGAATCTCTGGGATTCGAACCCGCGCCTCCAGTGGGGACTGCGACCCGAGCGCAGCGACTTAGACCGCTCGGCCATCCTGACAGCTCTTTCCTTCCCAGGTTCAATGGAGGACTTTGACACCTGGTAGCCCGCCATTCATTTCAATGGGGCATTTCGACCATTCATTCCTTTGGGGGAATCTCTGGGATTCGAACCCACGCCTCCAGTGGGGACTGCGACCCGAGCGCAGCGACTTAGACCGCTCAGCCATCCTGACAGCTCTTTCCTTCCAAGGTTCAATGGAGGACTTTGACACCTGGTAGCCCGCCATTCATTTCAATTGGGCATTAAGACCATTCATTCCTATGGGGGAATCTCTGGGATTCGAACCCGCGCCTCCAGTGGGGACTGCGACCCGAGCGCAGCGACTTAGACCGCTCGGCCATCCTGACAGCTCTTTCCTTCCCAGGTTCATTGGGGGACTTTGACACCTGGTAGCCCGCCATTCATTTCAATTGGGCATTTCGACCATTCATTCCTATGGGGGAATCTCTGGGATTCGAACCCGCGCCTCCAGTGGGGACTGCGACCCGAGCGCAGCGACTTAGACCGCTCAGCCATCCTGACAGCTCTTTCCTTCCCAGGTTCATTGGGGGACTTTGACACCTGGTAAACCGCCATTTATTTCAATTGGGCATTTCGACCTTTCATTCCTATGGGGGAATATCTGGGATTCGAACCCGCGCCTCCAGTGGGGACTGCGACCCGAGCGCAGCGACTTAGACCGCTCGGCCATCCTGACAGCTCTTTCCTTCCCAGGTTCATTGGGGGACTTTGACACCTGGTAGCCCGCCATTCATTTCAATGGGGCATTTCGACCATTCATTCCTATGGGGGAATCTCTGGGATTCGAACCCTCGCCTCCAGTGGGGACTGCGACCCGAACGCAGCGACTTAGACCGCTCGGCCATCCTGACAGCTCTTTCCTTCCCAGGTTCAATGGGGGACTTTGACACCTGGTAGCCCGCCATTCATTTCAATGGGGCATTTCGACCATTCATTCCTATGGGGGAATCTCTGGGATTCGAACCCTCGCCTCCAGTGGGGACTGCGACCCGAACGCAGCGACTTAGACCGCTCGGCCATCCTGACAGCTCTTTCCTTCCCAGGTTCAATGGGGGACTTTGACACCTGGTAGCCCGCCATTCATTTCAATGGGGCATTTCGACCATTCATTCCTATTGGGGAATCTCTGGGATTCGAACCCGCGCCTCCAGTGGGGACTGCGACCCGAGCGCAGCGACTTAGACCGCTCGGCCATCCTGACAGCTCTTTCCTTCCAAGGTTCAATGGGGGACTTTGACACCTGGTAGCCCGCCATTCATTTCAATGGGGCATTTCGACCATTCATTCCTATGGGGGAATCTCTGGGATTCGAACCCTCGCCTCCAGTGGGGATTGCGACCCGAACGCAGCGACTTAGACCGCTCAGCCATCCTGACAGCTCTTTCCTTCCCAGGTTCATTGGGGGACTTTGACACCTGGTAGCCCGCCATTCATTTCAATTGGGCATTTCGACCATTCATTCCTATGGGGGAATCTCTGGGATTCGAACCCGCGCCTCCAGTGGGGACTGCGACCCGAGCGCAGCGACTTAGACCGCTCGGCCATCCTGACAGCTCTTTCCTTCCCAGGTTCATTGGGGGACTTTGACACCTGGTAGCCCGCCATTTATTTCAATTGGGCATTTCGACCTTTCATTCCTATGGGGGAATTTCTGGGATTCGAACCCGCACCTCCAGTGGGGACTGCGACCCGAGCGCAGCGACTTAGACCGCTCGGCCATCCTGACAGCTCTTTCCTTCCCAGGTTCATTGGGGGACTTTGACACCTGGTAGCCCGCCATTCATTTCAATTGGGCATTTCGACCATTCATTCCTATGGGGGAATCTCTGGGATTCGAACCCGCGCCTCCAGTGGGGACTGCGACCCTAGCGCAGCGACTTAGACCGCTCGGCCATCCTGACAGCTCTTTCCTTCCCAGGTTCATTGGGGGACTTTGACACCTGGTAGCCCGCCATTCATTTCAATTGGGCATTTCGACCATTCATTCCTATGGGGGAATCTCTGGGATTCGAACCCGCGCCTCCAGTGGGGACTGCGACCCGAGCGCAGCGACTTAGACCGCTCGGCCATCCTGACAGCTCTTTCCTTCCCAGGTTCATTGGGGGACTTTGACACCTGGTAGCCCGCCATTCATTTCAATTGGGCATTTCGACCATTCATTCCTATGGGGGAATCTCTGGGATTCGAACCCTCGCCTCCAGTGGGGATTGCGACCCGAACGCAGCGACTTAGACCGCTCAGCCATCCTGACAGCTCTTTCCTTCCCAGGTTCATTGGGGGACTTTGACACCTGGTAGCCCGCCATTCATTTCAATTGGGCATTTCGACCATTCATTCCTATGGGGGAATCTCTGGGATTCGAACCCGCGCCTCCAGTGGGGACTGCGACCCGAGCGCAGCGACTTAGACCGCTCGGCCATCCTGACAGCTCTTTCCTTCCCAGGTTCATTGGGGGACTTTGACACCTGGTAGCCCGCCATTTATTTCAATTGGGCATTTCGACCTTTCATTCCTATGGGGGAATCTCTGGGATTCGAACCCGCGCCTCCAGTGGGGACTGCGACCCGAGCGCAGCGACTTAGACCGCTCGGCCATCCAGACAGCTCTTTCCTTCCCAGGTTCATTGGGGGACTTTGACACCTGGTAGCCCGCCATTCATTTCAATTGGGCATTTCGACCATTCATTCCTATGGGGGAATCTCTGGGATTCGAACCCGCGCCTCCAGTGGGGACTGCGACCCGAGCGCAGCGACTTAGACCGCTCAGCCATCCTGACAGCTCTTTCCTTCCCAGGTTCATTGGGGGACTTTGACACCTGGTAAACCGCCATTTATTTCAATTGGGCATTTCGACCTTTCATTCCTATGGGGGAATCTCTGGGATTCGAACCCGCGCCTCCAGTGGGGACTGCGACCCGAGCGCAGCGACTTAGACCGCTCGGCCATCCTGACAGCTCTTTCCTTCCCAGGTTCATTGGGGGACTTTGACACCTGGTAGCCCGCCATTCATTTCAATGGGGCATTTCGACCATTCATTCCTATGGGGGAATCTCTGGGATTCGAACCCTCGCCTCCAGTGGGGACTGCGACCCGAACGCAGCGACTTAGACCGCTCGGCCATCCTGACAGCTCTTTCCTTCCCAGGTTCAATGGAGGACTTTGACACCTGGTAGCCCGCCATTCATTTCAATGGGGCATTTCGACCATTCATTCCTATGGGGGAATCTCTGGGATTCGAACCCACGACTCCAGTGGGGACTGCGACCCGAGCGCAGCGACTTAGACCGCTCGGCCATCCTGACAGCTCTTTCCTTCCCAGGTTCATTGGGGGACTTTGACACCTGGTAGCCCGCCATTCATTTCAATTGGGCATTTCGACCATTCATTCCTATGGGGGAATCTCTGGGATTCGAACCCGCGCCTCCAGTGGGGACTGCGACCCGAGCGCAGCGACTTAGACCGCTCAGCCATCCTGACAGCTCTTTCCTTCCCAGGTTCTTTGGGGGACTTTGACACCTGGTAGCCCGCCATTCATTTCAATGGGGCATTTCGACCATTCATTCCTATGGGGGAATCTCTGGGATTCGAACCCGCGCCTCCAGTGGGGACTGCGACCCGAGCGCAGCGACTTAGACCGCTCAGCCATCCTGACAGCTCTTTCCTTCCAAGGTTCAATGGGGGACTTTGACACCTGGTAGCCCGCCATTCATTTCAATTGGGCATTTCGACCATTCATTCCTATGGGGGAATCTCTGGGATTCGAACCCGCGCCTCCAGTGGGGACTGCGACCCGAGCGCAGCGACTTAGACCGCTCGGCCATCCTGACAGCTCTTTCCTTCCCAGGTTCATTGGGGGACTTTGACACCTGGTAGCCCGCCATTCATTTCAATTGGGCATTTCGACCATTCATTCCTATGGGGGAATCTCTGGGATTCGAACCCGCGCCTCCAGTGGGGACTGCGACCCGAGCGCAGCGACTTAGACCGCTCAGCCATCCTGACAGCTCTTTCCTTCCCAGGTTCATTGGGGGACTTTGACACCTGGTAAACCGCCATTTATTTCAATTGGGCATTTCGACCTTTCATTCCTATGGGGGAATATCTGGGATTCGAACCCGCGCCTCCAGTGGGGACTGCGACCCGAGCGCAGCGACTTAGACCGCTCGGCCATCCTGACAGCTCTTTCCTTCCCAGGTTCATTGGGGGACTTTGACACCTGGTAGCCCGCCATTCATTTCAATGGGGCATTTCGACCATTCATTCCTATGGGGGAATCTCTGGGATTCGAACCCTCGCCTCCAGTGGGGACTGCGACCCGAACGCAGCGACTTAGACCGCTCGGCCATCCTGACAGCTCTTTCCTTCCCAGGTTCAATGGGGGACTTTGACACCTGGTAGCCCGCCATTCATTTCAATGGGGCATTTCGACCATTCATTCCTATGGGGGAATCTCTGGGATTCGAACCCTCGCCTCCAGTGGGGACTGCGACCCGAGCGCAGCGACTTAGACCGCTCGGCCATCCTGACAGCTCTTTCCTTCCCAGGTTCATTGGGGGACTTTGACACCTGGTAGCCCGCCATTCATTTCAATTGGGCATTTCGACCATTCATTCCTATGGGGGAATCTCTGGGATTCGAACCCGCGCCTCCAGTGGGGACTGCGACCCGAGCGCAGCGACTTAGACCGCTCAGCCATCCTGACAGCTCTTTCCTTCCCAGGTTCTTTGGGGGACTTTGACACCTGGTAGCCCGCCATTCATTTCAATGGGGCATTTCGACCATTCATTCCTATGGGGGAATCTCTGGGATTCGAACCCGCGCCTCCAGTGGGGACTGCGACCCGAGCGCAGCGACTTAGACCGCTCAGCCATCCTGACAGCTCTTTCCTTCCAAGGTTCAATGGGGGACTTTGACACCTGGTAGCCCGCCATTCATTTCAATTGGGCATTTCGACCATTCATTCCTATGGGGGAATCTCTGGGATTCGAACCCGCGCCTCCAGTGGGGACTGCGACCCGAGCGCAGCGACTTATACCGCTCGGCCATCCTGACAGCTCTTTCCTTCCCAGGTTCATTGGGGGACTTTGACACCTGGTAGCCCGCCATTCATTTCAATTGGGCATTTCGACCATTCATTCCTATGGGGGAATCTCTGGGATTCGAACCCGCGCCTCCAGTGGGGACTGCGACCCGAGCGCAGCGACTTAGACCGCTCAGCCATCCTGACAGCTCTTTCCTTCCCAGGTTCATTGGGGGACTTTGACACCTGGTAAACCGCCATTTATTTCAATTGGGCATTTCGACCTTTCATTCCTATGGGGGAATATCTGGGATTCGAACCCGCGCCTCCAGTGGGGACTGCGACCCGAGCGCAGCGACTTAGACCGCTCAGCCATCCTGACAGCTCTTTCCTTCCCAGGTTCATTGGGGGACTTTGACACCTGGTAGCCCGCCATTCATTTCAATGGGGCATTTCGACCATTCATTCCTATGGGGGAATCTCTGGGATTCGAACCCACGCCTCCAGTGGGGACTGCGACCCGAACGCAGCGACTTAGACCGCTCGGCCATCCTGACAGCTCTTTCCTTCCCAGGTTCAATGGAGGACTTTGACACCTGGTAGCCCGCCATTCATTTCAATGGGGCATTTCGACCATTCATTCCTATGGGGGAATCTCTGGGATTCGAACCCACGCCTCCAGTGGGGACTGCGACCCGAGCGCAGCGACTTAGACCGCTCGGCCATCCTGACAGCTCTTTCCTTCCAAGGTTCAATGGGGGACTTTGACACCTGGTAGCCCGCCATTCATTTCAATTGGGCATTTCGACCATTTATTCCTATGGGGGTATCTCTGGGATTCGAACCCGCGCCTCCAGTGGGGACTGCGACCCGAACGCAGCGACTTAGACCGCTCGGCCATCCTGACAGCTCTTTCCTTCCCAGGTTCAATGGGGGACTTTGACACCTGGTAGCCCGCTATTCATTTCAATGGGGCATTTCGACCATTCATTCCTATGGGGGAATCTCTGGGATTCGAACCCACGCTTCCAGTGAGGACTGCGACCCGAGCGCAGCGACTTAGACCGCTCGGCCATCCTGACAGCTCTTTCCTTCCAAGGTTCAATGGGGGACTTTGACACCTGGTAGCCCGCCATTCATTTCAATTGGGCATTTCGACCATTCATTCCTATGGGGGAATCTCTGGGATTCGAACCCGCGCCTCCAGTGGGGACTGCGACCCGAGCGCAGCGACTTAGACCGCTCGGCCATCCTGACAGCTCTTTCCTTCCCAGGTTCATTGGGGGACTTTGACACCTGGTAGCCCGCCATTCATTTCAATGGGGCATTTCGACCATTCATTCCTATGGGGGAATCTCTGGGATTCGAACCCTCGCCTCCAGTGGGGCAGCGACCCGAGCGCAGCGACTTAGACCGCTCGGCCATCCTGACAGCTCTTTCCTTCCCAGGTTCATTGGGGGACTTTGACACCTGTTAGCCCGCCATTCATTTCAATTGGGCATTTCGACCATTCATTCCTATGGGGGAATCTCTGGGATTCGAACCCGCGCCTCCAGTGGGGACTGCGACCCGAGCGCAGCGACTTAGACCGCTCAGCCATCCTGACAGCTCTTTCCTTCCCAGGTTCATTGGGGGACTTTGACACCTGGTAGCCCGCCATTCATTTCAATTGGGCATTTCGACCATTCATTCCTATGGGGGAATCTCTGGGATTCGAACCCGCGCCTCCAGTGGGGACTGCGACCCGAGCGCAGCGACTTAGACCGCTCAGCCATCCTGACAGCTCTTTCCTTCCCAGGTTCATTGGGGGACTTTGACACCTGGTAGCCCGCCATTCATTTCAATGGGGCATTTCGACCATTCATTCCTATGGGGGAATCTCTGGGATTCGAACCCGCGCCTCCAGTGGGGACTGCGACCCGAGCGCAGCGACTTAGACCGCTCAGCCATCCTGACAGCTCTTTCCTTCCAAGGTTCAATGGGGGACTTTGACACCTGGTAGCCCGCCATTCATTTCAATTGGGCATTTCGACCATTCATTCCTATGGGGGAATCTCTGGGATTCGAACCCGCGCCTCCAGTTGGGACTGCGACCCGAGCGCAGCGACTTAGACCGCTCGGCCATCCTGACAGCTCTTTCCTTCCCAGGTTCATTGGGGGACTTTGACACCTGGTAGCCCGCCATTCATTTCAATTGGGCATTTCGACCATTCATTCCTATGGGGGAATCTCTGGGATTCGAACCCGCGCCTCCAGTGGGGACTGCGACCCGAGCGCAGCGACTTAGACCGCTCAGCCATCCTGACAGCTCTTTCCTTCCCAGGTTCATTGGGGGACTTTGACACCTGGTAAACCGCCATTTATTTCAATTGGGCATTTCGACCTTTCATTCCTATGGGGGAATCTCTGGGATTCGAACCCGCGCCTCCAGTGGGGACTGCGACCCGAGCGCAGCGACTTAGACCGCTCGGCCATCCTGACAGCTCTTTCCTTCCCAGGTTCATTGGGGGACTTTGACACCTGGTAGCCCGCCATTCATTTCAATGGGGCATTTCGACCATTCATTCCTATGGGGGAATCTCTGGGATTCGAACCCTCGCCTCCAGTGGGGACTGCGACCCGAACGCAGCGACTTAGACCGCTCGGCCATCCTGACAGCTCTTTCCTTCCCAGGTTCAATGGGGGACTTTGACACCTGGTAGCCCGCCATTCATTTCAATGGGGCATTTCGACCATTCATTCCTATGGGGGAATCTCTGGGATTCGAACCCACGCCTCCAGTGGGGACTGCGACCCGAGCGCAGCGACTTAGACCGCTCGGCCATCCTGACAGCTCTTTCCTTCCAAGGTTCAATGGGGGACTTTGACACCTGGTAGCCCGCCATTCATTTCAATTGGGCATTTCGACCATTCATTCCTATGGGGGAATCTCTGGGATTCGAACCCACGCCTCCAGTGGGGACTGCGACCCGAGCGCAGCGACTTAGACCGCTCAGCCATCCTGACAGCTCTTTCCTTCCCAGGTTCATTGGGGGACTTTGACACCTGGTAAACCGCCATTTATTTCAATTGGGCATTTCGACCTTTCATTCCTATGGGGGAATCTCTGGGATTCGAACCCGCGCCTCCAGTGGGGACTGCGACCCGAGCGCAGCGACTTAGACCGCTCGGCCATCCTGACAGCTCTTTCCTTCCCAGGTTCATTTGGGGACTTTGACACCTGGTAGCCCGCCATTTATTTCAATGGGGCATTTCGACCATTCATTCCTATGGGGGAATCTCTGGGATTCGAACCCTCGCCTCCAGTGGGGACTGCGACCCGAACGCAGCGACTTAGACCGCTCGGCCATCCTGACAGCTCTTTCCTTCCCAGGTTCAATGGGGGACTTTGACACCTGGTAGCCCGCCATTCATTTCAATGGGGCATTTCGACCATTCATTCCTATGGGGGAATCTCTGGGATTCGAACCCACGCCTCCAGTGGGGACTGCGACCCGAGCGCAGCGACTTAGACCGCTCGGCCATCCTGACAGCTCTTTCCTTCCCAGGTTCATTGGGGGACTTTGACACCTGGTAGCCCGCCATTCATTTCAATTGGGCATTTCGACCATTCATTCCTATGGGGGAATCTCTGGGATTCGAACCCGCGCCTCCAGTGGGGACTGCGACCCGAGCGCAGCGACTTAGACCGCTCAGCCATCCTGACAGCTCTTTCCTTCCCAGGTTCTTTGGGGGACTTTGACACCTGGTAGCCCGCCATTCATTTCAATGGGGCATTTCGACCATTCATTCCTATGGGGGAATCTCTGGGATTCGAACCCGCGCCTCCAGTGGGGACTGCGACCCGAGCGCAGCGACTTAGACCGCTCAGCCATCCTGACAGCTCTTTCCTTCCAAGGTTCAATGGGGGACTTTGACACCTGGTAGCCCGCCATTCATTTCAATTGGGCATTTCGACCATTCATTCCTATGGGGGAATCTCTGGGATTCGAACCCGCGCCTCCAGTGGGGACTGCGACCCGAGCGCAGCGACTTAGACCGCTCGGCCATCCTGACAGCTCTTTCCTTCCCAGGTTCATTGGGGGACTTTGACACCTGGTAGCCCGCCATTCATTTCAATTGGGCATTTCGACCATTCATTCCTATGGGGGAATCTCTGGGATTCGAACCCGCGCCTCCAGTGGGGACTGCGACCCGAGCGCAGCGACTTAGACCGCTCAGCCATCCTGACAGCTCTTTCCTTCCCAGGTTCATTGGGGGACTTTGACACCTGGTAAACCGCCATTTATTTCAATTGGGCATTTCGACCTTTCATTCCTATGGGGGAATATCTGGGATTCGAACCCGCGCCTCCAGTGGGGACTGCGACCCGAGCGCAGCGACTTAGACCGCTCGGCCATCCTGACAGCTCTTTCCTTCCCAGGTTCATTGGGGGACTTTGACACCTGGTAGCCCGCCATTCATTTCAATGGGGCATTTCGACCATTCATTCCTTTGGGGGAATCTCTGGGATTCGAACCCACGCCTCCAGTGGGGACTGCGACCCGAGCGCAGCGACTTAGACCGCTCGGCCATCCTGACAGCTCTTTCCTTCCAAGGTTCAATGGGGGACTTTGACACCTGGTAGCCCGCCATTCATTTCAATTGGGCATTTCGACCATTTATTCCTATGGGGGAATCTCTGGGATTCGAACCCGCGCCTCCAGTGGGGACTGCGACCCGAGCGCAGCGACTTAGACCGCTCGGCCATCCTGACAGCTCTTTCCTTCCAAGGTTCAATGGGGGACTTTGACACCTGGTAGCCCGCCATTCATTTCAATTGGGCATTTCGACCATTCATTCCTATGGGGGAATCTCTGGGATTCGAACCCGCGCCTCCAGTGGGGACTGCGACCCGAGCGCAGCGACTTAGACCGCTCAGCCATCCTGACAGCTCTTTCCTTCCCAGGTTCATTGGGGGACTTTGACACCTGGTAGCCCGCCATTCATTTCAATTGGGCATTTCGACCATTCATTCCTATGGGGGAATCTCTGGGATTCGAACCCGCGCCTCCAGTGGGGACTGCGACCCGAGCGCAGCGACTTAGACCGCTCAGCCATCCTGACAGCTCTTTCCTTCCCAGGTTCATTGGGGGACTTTGACACCTGGTAGCCCGCCATTCATTTCAATGGGGCATTTCGACCATTCATTCCTATGGGGGAATCTCTGGGATTCGAACCCACGCCTCCAGTGGGGACTGCGACCCGAACGCAGCGACTTAGACCGCTCGGCCATCCTGACAGCTCTTTCCTTCCCAGGTTCATTGGGGGACTTTGACACCTGGTAGCCCGCCATTTATTTCAATTGGGCATTTCGACCTTTCATTCCTATGGGGGAATCCTCTGTGATTCGAACCCGCGCCTCCAGTGGGGACTGCGACCCGAGCGCAGCGACTTAGACCGCTCAGCCATCCTGACAGCTCTTTCCTTCCAAGGTTCAATGGGGGACTTTGACACCTGGTAGCCCGCCATTCATTTCAATTGGGCATTTCGACCATTCATTCCTATGGGGGAATCTCTGGGATTCGAACCCGCGCCTCCAGTGGGGACTGCGACCCGAGCGCAGCGACTTAGACCACTCGGCCATCCTGACAGCTCTTTCCTTCCCAGGTTCATTGGGGGACTTTGACACCTGGTAGCCCGCCATTCATTTCAATGGGGCATTTCGACCATTCATTCCTATGGGGGAATCTCTGGGATTCGAACCCTCGCCTCCAGTGGGGACTGCGACCCGAACGCAGCGACTTAGACCACTCGGCCATCCTGACAGCTCTTTCCTTCCCAGGTTCATTGGGGGACTTTGACACCTGGTAGCCCGCCATTCATTTCAATGGGGCATTTCGACCATTCATTCCTATGGGGGAATCTCTAGGATTCGAACCCTCGCCTCCAGTGGGGACTGCGACCCGAACGCAGCGACTTAGACCGCTCAGCCATCCTGACAGCTCTTTCCTTCCAATGTTCAATGGGGGACTTTGACACCTGGTAGCCCGCCATTCATTTCAATTGGGCATTTCGACCATTCATTCCTATGGGGGAATCTCTGGGATTCGAACCCGCGCCTCCAGTGGGGACTGCGACCCGAGCGCAGCGACTTAGACCGCTCAGCCATCCTGACAGCTCTTTCCTTCCCAGGTTCATTGGGGGACTTTGACACCTGGTAGCCCGCCATTCATTTCAATTGGGCATTTCGACCATTCATTCCTATGGGGGAATCTCTGGGATTCGAACCCTCGCCTCCAGTGGGGACTGCGACCCGAACGCAGCGACTTAGACCGCTCAGCCATCCTGACAGCTCTTTCCTTCCAATGTTCAATGGGGGACTTTGACACCTGGTAGCCCGCCATTCATTTCAATGGGGCATTTCGACCATTCATTCCTATGGGGAATCTCTGGGATTCGAACCCTCGCCTCCAGTGGGGACTGCGACCCGAACGCAGCGACTTAGACCACTCGGCCATCCTGACAGCTCTTTCCTTCCCAGGTTCATTGGGGGACTTTGACACCTGGTAGCCCAACATTCATTTCAATTGGACATTTCGACCATTCATTCCTATGGGGGAATCTCTGGGATTCGAACCCGCGCCTCCAGTGGGGACTGCGACCCGAGCGCAGCGACTTAGACCGCTCGGCCATCCTGACAGCTCTTTCCTTCCCAGGTTCATTGGGGGACTTTGACACCTGGTAGCCCGCCATTCATTTCAATTGGGCATTTCGACCATTCATTCCTATGGGGGAATCTCTGGGATTCGAACCCGCGCCTCCAGTGGGGACTGCGACCCGAGCGCAGCGACTTAGACCGCTCAGCCATCCTGACAGCTCTTTCCTTCCCAGGTTCATTGGGGGACTTTGACACCTGGTAGCCCGCCATTCATTTCAATTGGGCATTTCGACCATTCATTCCTATGGGGGAATCTCTGGGATTCGAACCCGCGCCTCCAGTGGGGACTGCGACCCGAGCGCAGCGACTTAGACCGCTCGGCCATCCTGACAGCTCTTTCCTTCCCAGGTTCATTGGGGGACTTTGACACTTGGTAGCCCGCCATTCATTTCAATGGGGCATTTCGACCATTCATTCCTATGGGGGAATCTCTGGGATTCGAACCCTCGCCTCCAGTGGGGACTGCGACCCGAACGCAGCGACTTAGACCGCTCAGCCATCCTGACAGCTCTTTCCTTCCAATGTTCAATGGGGGACTTTGACACCTGGTAGCCCGCCATTCATTTCAATTGGGCATTTCGACCATTCATTCCTATGGGGGAATCTCTGGGATTCAAACCCGCGCCTCCAGTGGGGACTGCGACCCGAGCGCAGCGACTTAGACCACTCGGCCATCCTGACAGCTCTTTCCTTCCCAGGTTCATTGGGGGACTTTGACACCTGGTAGCCCGCCATTCATTTCAATGGGGCATTTCGACCATTCATTCCTATGGGGGAATCTCTGGGATTCGAACCCTCGCCTCCAGTGGGGACTGCGACCCGAACGCAGCGACTTAGACCGCTCAGCCATCCTGACAGCTCTTTCCTTCCCAGGTTCATTGGGGGACTTTGACACCTGGTAGCCCGCCATTCATTTCAATGGGGCATTTCGACCATTCATTCCTATGGGGGAATCTCTGGGATTCGAACCCTCGCCTCCAGTGGGGACTGCGACCCGAACGCAGCGACTTAGACCGCTCAGCCATCCTGACAGCTCTTTCCTTCCAATGTTCAATGGGGGACTTTGACACCTGGTAGCCCGCCATTCATTTCAATTGGGCATTTCGACCATTCATTCCTATGGGGGAATCTCTGGGATTCGAACCCGCGCCTCCAGTGGGGACTGCGACCCGAGCGCAGCGACTTAGACCGCTCAGCCATCCTGACAGCTCTTTCCTTCCCAGGTTCATTGGGGGACTTTGACACCTGGTAGCCCGCCATTCATTTCAATTGGGCATTTCGACCATTCATTCCTATGGGGGAATCTCTGGGATTCGAACCCTCGCCTCCAGTGGGGACTGCGACCCGAACGCAGCGACTTAGACCGCTCAGCCATCCTGACAGCTCTTTCCTTCCAATGTTCAATGGGGGACTTTGACACCTGGTAGCCCGCCATTCATTTCAATTGGGCATTTCGACCATTCATTCCTATGGGGGAATCTCTGGGATTCGAACCCGCGCCTCCAGTGGGGACTGCGACCCGAGCGCAGCGACTTAGACCGCTCAGCCATCCTGACAGCTCTTTCCTTCCCAGGTTCATTGGGGGACTTTGACACCTGGTAGCCCGCCATTCATTTCAATTGGGCATTTCGACCATTCATTCCTATGGGGGAATCTCTGTGATTCGAACCCGCGCCTCCAGTGGGGACTGCGACCCGAGCGCAGCGACTTAGACCGCTCAGCCATCCTGACAGCTCTTTCCTTCCAAGGTTCAATGGGGGACTTTGACACCTGGTAGCCCGCCATTCATTTCAATTGGGCATTTCGACCATTCATTCCTATGGGGGAATCTCTGGGATTCGAACCCGCGCCTCCAGTGGGGACTGCGACCCGAGCGCAGCGACTTAGACCGCTCGGCCATCCTGACAGCTCTTTCCTTCCCAGGTTCATTGGGGGACTTTGACACCTGGTAGCCCGCCATTCATTTCAATTGGGCTTTTCGACCATTCATTCCTATGGGGGAATCTCTGGGATTCGAACCCGCGCCTCCAGTGGGGACTGCGACCCGAGCGCAGCGACTTAGACCGCTCGGCCATCCTGACAGCTCTTTCCTTCCCAGGTTCATTGGGGGACTTTGACACCTGGTAGCCCGCCATTCATTTCAATTGGGCATTTCGACCATTCATTCCTATGGGGGAATCTCTGGGATTCGAACCCGCGCCTCCAGTGGGGACTGCGACCCGAGCGCAGCGACTTAGACCGCTCAGCCATCCTGACAGCTCTTTCCTTCCCAGGTTCATTGGGGGACTTTGACACCTGGTAGCCCGCCATTCATTTCAATTGGGCATTTCGACCATTCATTCCTATGGGGGAATCTCTGGGATTCGAACCCGCGCCTCCAGTGGGGACTGCGACCCGAGCGCAGCGACTTAGACCACTCGGCCATCCTGACAGCTCTTTCCTTCCCAGGTTCATTGGGGGACTTTGACACCTGGTAGCCCGCCATTCATTTCAATGGGGCATTTCGACCATTCATTCCTATGGGGGAATCTCTGGGATTCGAACCCTCGCCTCCAGTGGGGACTGCGACCCGAACGCAGCGACTTAGACCACTCGGCCATCCTGACAGCTCTTTCCTTCCCAGGTTCATTGGGGGACTTTGACACCTGGTAGCCCGCCATTCATTTCAATTGGACATTTCGACCATTCATTCCTATGGGGGAATCTCTGTGATTCGAACCCGCGCCTCCAGTGGGGACTGCGACCCGAGCGCAGCGACTTAGACCGCTCAGCCATCCTGACAGCTCTTTCCTTCCAAGGTTCAATGGGGGACTTTGACACCTGGTAGCCCGCCATTCATTTCAATTGGGCATTTCGACCATTCATTCCTATGGGGGAATCTCTGGGATTCGAACCCGCGCCTCCAGTGGGGACTGCGACCCGAGCGCAGCGACTTAGACCACTCGGCCATCCTGACAGCTCTTTCCTTCCCAGGTTCATTGGGGGACTTTGACACCTGGTAGCCCGCCATTCATTTCAATGGGGCATTTCGACCATTCATTCCTATGGGGGAATCTCTGGGATTCGAACCCTCGCCTCCAGTGGGGACTGCGACCCGAACGCAGCGACTTAGACCACTCGGCCATCCTGACAGCTCTTTCCTTCCCAGGTTCATTGGGGGACTTTGACACCTGGTAGCCCGCCATTCATTTCAATGGGGCATTTCGACCATTCATTCCTATGGGGGAATCTCTAGGATTCGAACCCTCGCCTCCAGTGGGGACTGCGACCCGAACGCAGCGACTTAGACCGCTCAGCCATCCTGACAGCTCTTTCCTTCCAAGGTTCAATGGGGGACTTTGACACCTGGTAGCCCGCCATTCATTTCAATTGGGCATTTCGACCATTCATTCCTATGGGGGAATCTCTGGGATTCGAACCCGCGCCTCCAGTGGGGACTGCGACCCGAGCGCAGCGACTTAGACCGCTCGGCCATCCTGACAGCTCTTTCCTTCCCAGGTTCATTGGGGGACTTTGACACCTGGTAGCCCGCCATTCATTTCAATTGGGCTTTTCGACCATTCATTCCTATGGGGGAATCTCTGGGATTCGAACCCGCGCCTCCAGTGGGGACTGCGACCCGAGCGCAGCGACTTAGACCGCTCGGCCATCCTGACAGCTCTTTCCTTCCCAGGTTCATTGGGGGACTTTGACACCTGGTAGCCCGCCATTCATTTCAATTGGGCATTTCGACCATTCATTCCTATGGGGGAATCTCTGGGATTCGAAACCCGCGCCTCCAGTGGGGACTGCGACCCGAGCGCAGCGACTTAGACCGCTCAGCCATCCTGACAGCTCTTTCCTTCCCAGGTTCATTGGGGGACTTTGACACCTGGTAGCCCGCCATTCATTTCAATTGGGCATTTCGACCATTCATTCCTATGGGGGAATCTCTGGGATTCGAACCCGCGCCTCCAGTGGGGACTGCGACCCGAGCGCAGCGACTTAGACCACTCGGCCATCCTGACAGCTCTTTCCTTCCCAGGTTCATTGGGGGACTTTGACACCTGGTAGCCCGCCATTCATTTCAATGGGGCATTTCGACCATTCATTCCTATGGGGGAATCTCTGGGATTCGAACCCTCGCCTCCAGTGGGGACTGCGACCCGAACGCAGCGACTTAGACCACTCGGCCATCCTGACAGCTCTTTCCTTCCCAGGTTCATTGGGGGACTTTGACACCTGGTAGCCCGCCATTCATTTCAATTGGACATTTCGACCATTCATTCCTATGGGGGAATCTCTGTGATTCGAACCCGCGCCTCCAGTGGGGACTGCGACCCGAGCGCAGCGACTTAGACCGCTCAGCCATCCTGACAGCTCTTTCCTTCCAAGGTTCAATGGGGGACTTTGACACCTGGTAGCCCGCCATTCATTTCAATTGGGCATTTCGACCATTCATTCCTATGGGGGAATCTCTGGGATTCGAACCCGCGCCTCCAGTGGGGACTGCGACCCGAGCGCAGCGACTTAGACCACTCGGCCATCCTGACAGCTCTTTCCTTCCCAGGTTCATTGGGGGACTTTGACACCTGGTAGCCCGCCATTCATTTCAATGGGGCATTTCGACCATTCATTCCTATGGGGGAATCTCTGGGATTCGAACCCTCGCCTCCAGTGGGGACTGCGACCCGAACGCAGCGACTTAGACCACTCGGCCATCCTGACAGCTCTTTCCTTCCCAGGTTCATTGGGGGACTTTGACACCTGGTAGCCCGCCATTCATTTCAATGGGGCATTTCGACCATTCATTCCTATGGGGGAATCTCTAGGATTCGAACCCTCGCCTCCAGTGGGGACTGCGACCCGAACGCAGCGACTTAGACCGCTCAGCCATCCTGACAGCTCTTTCCTTCCAATGTTCAATGGGGGACTTTGACACCTGGTAGCCCGCCATTCATTTCAATTGGGCATTTCGACCATTCATTCCTATGGGGGAATCTCTGGGATTCGAACCCGCGCCTCCAGTGGGGACTGCGACCCGAGCGCAGCGACTTAGACCGCTCAGCCATCCTGACAGCTCTTTCCTTCCCAGGTTCATTGGGGGACTTTGACACCTGGTAGCCCGCCATTCATTTCAATTGGGCATTTCGACCATTCATTCCTATGGGGGAATCTCTGGGATTCGAACCCTCGCCTCCAGTGGGGACTGCGACCCGAACGCAGCGACTTAGACCGCTCAGCCATCCTGACAGCTCTTTCCTTCCAATGTTCAATGGGGGACTTTGACACCTGGTAGCCCGCCATTCATTTCAATTGGGCATTTCGACCATTCATTCCTATGGGGGAATCTCTGGGATTCGAACCCGCGCCTCCAGTGGGGACTGCGACCCGAGCGCAGCGACTTAGACCGCTCAGCCATCCTGACAGCTCTTTCCTTCCCAGGTTCATTGGGGGACTTTGACACCTGGTAGCCCGCCATTCATTTCAATTGGGCATTTCGACCATTCATTCCTATGGGGGAATCTCTGTGATTCGAACCCGCGCCTCCAGTGGGGACTGCGACCCGAGCGCAGCGACTTAGACCGCTCAGCCATCCTGACAGCTCTTTCCTTCCAAGGTTCAATGGGGGACTTTGACACCTGGTAGCCCGCCATTCATTTCAATTGGGCATTTCGACCATTCATTCCTATGGGGGAATCTCTGGGATTCGAACCCGCGCCTCCAGTGGGGACTGCGACCCGAGCGCAGCGACTTAGACCGCTCGGCCATCCTGACAGCTCTTTCCTTCCCAGGTTCATTGGGGGACTTTGACACCTGGTAGCCCGCCATTCATTTCAATTGGGCTTTTCGACCATTCATTCCTATGGGGGAATCTCTGGGATTCGAACCCGCGCCTCCAGTGGGGACTGCGACCCGAGCGCAGCGACTTAGACCGCTCGGCCATCCTGACAGCTCTTTCCTTCCCAGGTTCATTGGGGGACTTTGACACCTGGTAGCCCGCCATTCATTTCAATTGGGCATTTCGACCATTCATTCCTATGGGGGAATCTCTGGGATTCGAACCCTCGCCTCCAGTGGGGACTGCGACCCGAACGCAGCGACTTAGACCGCTCAGCCATCCTGACAGCTCTTTCCTTCCAAGGTTCAATGGGGGACTTTGACACCTGGTAGCCCGCCATTCATTTCAATTGGGCATTTCGACCATTCATTCCTATGGGGGAATCTCTGGGATTCGAACCCGCGCCTCCAGTGGGGACTGCGACCCGAGCGCAGCGACTTAGACCGCTCGGCCATCCTGACAGCTCTTTCCTTCCCAGGTTCATTGGGGGACTTTGACACCTGGTAGCCCGCCATTCATTTCAATTGGGCTTTTCGACCATTCATTCCTATGGGGGAATCTCTGGGATTCGAACCCGCGCCTCCAGTGGGGACTGCGACCCGAGCGCAGCGACTTAGACCGCTCGGCCATCCTGACAGCTCTTTCCTTCCCAGGTTCATTGGGGGACTTTGACACCTGGTAGCCCGCCATTCATTTCAATTGGGCATTTCGACCATTCATTCCTATGGGGGAATCTCTGGGATTCGAACCCGCGCCTCCAGTGGGGACTGCGACCCGAGCGCAGCGACTTAGACCGCTCAGCCATCCTGACAGCTCTTTCCTTCCCAGGTTCATTGGGGGACTTTGACACCTGGTAGCCCGCCATTCATTTCAATTGGGCATTTCGACCATTCATTCCTATGGGGGAATCTCTGGGATTCGAACCCGCGCCTCCAGTGGGGACTGCGACCCGAGCGCAGCGACTTAGACCACTCGGCCATCCTGACAGCTCTTTCCTTCCCAGGTTCATTGGGGGACTTTGACACCTGGTAGCCCGCCATTCATTTCAATGGGGCATTTCGACCATTCATTCCTATGGGGGAATCTCTGGGATTCGAACCCTCGCCTCCAGTGGGGACTGCGACCCGAACGCAGCGACTTAGACCACTCGGCCATCCTGACAGCTCTTTCCTTCCCAGGTTCATTGGGGGACTTTGACACCTGGTAGCCCGCCATTCATTTCAATTGGACATTTCGACCATTCATTCCTATGGGGGAATCTCTGTGATTCGAACCCGCGCCTCCAGTGGGGACTGCGACCCGAGCGCAGCGACTTAGACCGCTCAGCCATCCTGACAGCTCTTTCCTTCCAAGGTTCAATGGGGGACTTTGACACCTGGTAGCCCGCCATTCATTTCAATTGGGCATTTCGACCATTCATTCCTATGGGGGAATCTCTGGGATTCGAACCCGCGCCTCCAGTGGGGACTGCGACCCGAGCGCAGCGACTTAGACCACTCGGCCATCCTGACAGCTCTTTCCTTCCCAGGTTCATTGGGGGACTTTGACACCTGGTAGCCCGCCATTCATTTCAATGGGGCATTTCGACCATTCATTCCTATGGGGGAATCTCTGGGATTCGAACCCTCGCCTCCAGTGGGGACTGCGACCCGAACGCAGCGACTTAGACCACTCGGCCATCCTGACAGCTCTTTCCTTCCCAGGTTCATTGGGGGACTTTGACACCTGGTAGCCCGCCATTCATTTCAATGGGGCATTTCGACCATTCATTCCTATGGGGGAATCTCTAGGATTCGAACCCTCGCCTCCAGTGGGGACTGCGACCCGAACGCAGCGACTTAGACCGCTCAGCCATCCTGACAGCTCTTTCCTTCCAATGTTCAATGGGGGACTTTGACACCTGGTAGCCCGCCATTCATTTCAATTGGGCATTTCGACTATTCATTCCTATGGGGGAATCTCTGGGATTCGAACCCGCGCCTCCAGTGGGGACTGCGACCCGAGCGCAGCGACTTAGACCGCTCAGCCATCCTGACAGCTCTTTCCTTCCCAGGTTCATTGGGGGACTTTGACACCTGGTAGCCCGCCATTCATTTCAATTGGGCATTTCGACCATTCATTCCTATGGGGGAATCTCTGGGATTCGAACCCTCGCCTCCAGTGGGGACTGCGACCCGAACGCAGCGACTTAGACCGCTCAGCCATCCTGACAGCTCTTTCCTTCCAATGTTCAATGGGGGACTTTGACACCTGGTAGCCCGCCATTCATTTCAATTGGGCATTTCGACCATTCATTCCTATGGGGGAATCTCTGGGATTCGAACCCGCGCCTCCAGTGGGGACTGCGACCCGAGCGCAGCGACTTAGACCGCTCAGCCATCCTGACAGCTCTTTCCTTCCCAGGTTCATTGGGGGACTTTGACACCTGGTAGCCCGCCATTCATTTCAATTGGGCATTTCGACCATTCATTCCTATGGGGGAATCTCTGTGATTCGAACCCGCGCCTCCAGTGGGGACTGCGACCCGAGCGCAGCGACTTAGACCGCTCAGCCATCCTGACAGCTCTTTCCTTCCAAGGTTCAATGGGGGACTTTGACACCTGGTAGCCCGCCATTCATTTCAATTGGGCATTTCGACCATTCATTCCTATGGGGGAATCTCTGGGATTCGAACCCGCGCCTCCAGTGGGGACTGCGACCCGAGCGCAGCGACTTAGACCGCTCGGCCATCCTGACAGCTCTTTCCTTCCCAGGTTCATTGGGGGACTTTGACACCTGGTAGCCCGCCATTCATTTCAATTGGGCTTTTCGACCATTCATTCCTATGGGGGAATCTCTGGGATTCGAACCCGCGCCTCCAGTGGGGACTGCGACCCGAGCGCAGCGACTTAGACCGCTCGGCCATCCTGACAGCTCTTTCCTTCCCAGGTTCATTGGGGGACTTTGACACCTGGTAGCCCGCCATTCATTTCAATTGGGCATTTCGACCATTCGGGGGAATCTCTGGGATTCGAACCTCGCCTCCAGTGGGGACTGCGACCCGAACGCAGCGACTTAGACCACTCGGCCATCCTGACAGCTCTTTCCTTCCCAGGTTCATTGGGGGACTTTGACACCTGGTAGCCCGCCATTCATTTCAATTGGACATTTCGACCATTCATTCCTATGGGGGAATCTCTGGGATTCGAACCCGCGCCTCCAGTGGGGACTGCGACCCGAGCGCAGCGACTTAGACCGCTCGGCCATCCTGACAGCTCTTTCCTTCCCAGGTTCATTGGGGGACTTTGACACCTGGTAGCCCGCCATTCATTTCAATTGGGCATTTCGACCATTCATTCCTATGGGGGAATCTCTGGGATTCGAACCCGCGCCTCCAGTGGGGACTGCGACCCGAGCGCAGCGACTTAGACCGCTCAGCCATCCTGACAGCTCTTTCCTTCCCAGGTTCATTGGGGGACTTTGACACCTGGTAGCCCGCCATTCATTTCAATTGGGCATTTCGACCATTCATTCCTATGGGGGGAATCTCTGGGATTCGAACCCGCGCCTCCAGTGGGGACTGCGACCCGAGCGCAGCGACTTAGACCGCTCAGCCATCCTGACAGCTCTTTCCTTCCCAGGTTCATTGGGGGACTTTGACACCTGGTAGCCCGCCATTCATTTCAATTGGGCATTTCGACCATTCATTCCTATGGGGGAATCTCTGGGATTCGAACCCTCGCCTCCAGTGGGGACTGCGACCCGAACGCAGCGACTTAGACCGCTCAGCCATCCTGACAGCTCTTTCCTTCCAATGTTCAATGGGGGACTTTGACACCTGGTAGCCCGCCATTCATTTCAATTGGGGCATTTCGACCATTCATTCCTATGGGGGAATCTCTGGGATTCGAACCCGCGCCTCCAGTGGGGACTGCGACCCGAGCGCAGCGACTTAGACCGCTCAGCCATCCTGACAGCTCTTTCCTTCCCAGGTTCATTGGGGGACTTTGACACCTGGTAGCCCGCCATTCATTTCAATTGGGCATTTCGACCATTCATTCCTATGGGGGAATCTCTGTGATTCGAACCCGCGCCTCCAGTGGGGACTGCGACCCGAGCGCAGCGACTTAGACCGCTCAGCCATCCTGACAGCTCTTTCCTTCCAAGGTTCAATGGGGGACTTTGACACCTGGTAGCCCGCCATTCATTTCAATTGGGCATTTCGACCATTCATTCCTATGGGGGAATCTCTGGGATTCGAACCCGCGCCTCCAGTGGGGACTGCGACCCGAGCGCAGCGACTTAGACCGCTCGGCCATCCTGACAGCTCTTTCCTTCCCAGGTTCATTGGGGGGACTTTGACACCTGGTAGCCCGCCATTCATTTCAATTGGGCTTTTCGACCATTCATTCCTATGGGGGAATCTCTGGGATTCGAACCCGCGCCTCCAGTGGGGACTGCGACCCGAGCGCAGCGACTTAGACCGCTCGGCCATCCTGACAGCTCTTTCCTTCCCAGGTTCATTGGGGGACTTTGACACCTGGTAGCCCGCCATTCATTTCAATTGGCATTTCGACCATTCATTCCTATGGGGGAATCTCTGTGATTCGAACCCGCGCCTCCAGTGGGGACTGCGACCCGAGCGCAGCGACTTAGACCGCTCAGCCATCCTGACAGCTCTTTCCTTCCAAGGTTCAATGGGGGACTTTGACACCTGGTAGCCCGCCATTCATTTCAATTGGGCATTTCGACCATTCATTCCTATGGGGGAATCTCTGGGATTCGAACCCGCGCCTCCAGTGGGGACTGCGACCCGAGCGCAGCGACTTAGACCGCTCGGACCATCCTGACAGCTCTTTCCTTCCCAGGTTCATTGGGGGACTTTGACACCTGGTAGCCCGCCATTCATTTCAATTGGGCATTTCGACCATTCATTCCTATGGGGGGAATCTCTGGGATTCGAACCCGCGCCTCCAGTGGGGACTGCGACCCGAGCGCAGCGACTTAGACCGCTCGGCCATCCTGACAGCTCTTTCCTTCCCAGGTTCATTGGGGGACTTTGACACCTGGTAGCCCGCCATTCATTTCAATGGGGCATTTCGACCATTCATTCCTATGGGGGGAATCTCTGGGATTCGAACCCTCGCCTCCAGTGGGGACTGCGACCCGAACGCAGCGACTTAGACCGCTCAGCCATCCTGACAGCTCTTTCCTTCCAATGTTCAATGGGGGGACTTTGACACCTGGTAGCCCGCTATTCATTTCAATTGGGCATTTCGACCATTCATTCCTATGGGGGAATCTCTGGGATTCGAACCCGCGCCTCCAGTGGGGACTGCGACCCGAGCGCAGCGACTTAGACCACTCGGCCATCCTGACAGCTCTTTCCTTCCCAGGTTCATTGGGGGGACTTTGACACCTGGTAGCCCGCCATTCATTTCAATGGGGCATTTCGACCATTCATTCCTATGGGGGAATCTCTGGGATTCGAACCCTCGCCTCCAGTGGGGACTGCGACCCGAACGCAGCGACTTAGACCGCTCAGCCATCCTGACAGCTCTTTCCTTCCCAGGTTCATTGGGGGACTTTGACACCTGGTAGCCCGCCATTCATTTCAATGGGGCATTTCGACCATTCATTCCTATGGGGGAATCTCTGGGATTCGAACCCTCGCCTCCAGTGGGGACTGCGACCCGAACGCAGCGACTTAGACCGCTCAGCCATCCTGACAGCTCTTTCCTTCCCAGGTTCATTGGGGGACTTTGACACCTGGTAGCCCGCCATTCATTTCAATTGGGCATTTCGACCATTCATTCCTATGGGGGAATCTCTGGGATTCGAACCCTCGCCTCCAGTGGGGACTGCGACCCGAACGCAGCGACTTAGACCGCTCAGCCATCCTGACAGCTCTTTCCTTCCAATGTTCAATGGGGGACTTTGACACCTGGTAGCCCGCCATTCATTTCAATTGGGCATTTCGACCATTCATTCCTATGGGGGGAATCTCTGGGATTCGAACCCGCGCCTCCAGTGGGGACTGCGACCCGAGCGCAGCGGACTTAGACCACTCGGCCATCCTGACAGCTCTTTCCTTCCCAGGTTCATTGGGGGACTTTGACACCTGGTAGCCCGCCATTCATTTCAATGGGGCATTTCGACCATTCATTCCTATGGGGGAATCTCTGGGATTCGAACCCTCGCCTCCAGTGGGGACTGCGACCCGAACGCAGCGACTTAGACCACTCGGCCATCCTGACAGCTCTTTCCTTCCCAGGTTCATTGGGGGACTTTGACACCTGGTAGCCCGCCATTCATTTCAATTGGACATTTCGACCATTCATTCCTATGGGGGAATCTCTGGGATTCGAACCCGCGCCTCCAGTGGGGACTGCGACCCGAGCGCAGCGACTTAGACCGCTCGGCCATCCTGACAGCTCTTTCCTTCCCAGGTTCATTGGGGGACTTTGACACCTGGTAGCCCGCCATTCATTTCAATTGGGCATTTCGACCATTCATTCCTATGGGGGAATCTCTGGGATTCGAACCCGCGCCTCCAGTGGGGACTGCGACCCGAGCGCAGCGACTTAGACCGCTCAGCCATCCTGACAGCTCTTTCCTTCCCAGGTTCATTGGGGGACTTTGACACCTGGTAGCCCGCCATTCATTTCAATTGGGCATTTCGACCATTCATTCCTATGGGGGAATCTCTGGGATTCGAACCCGCGCCTCCAGTGGGGACTGCGACCCGAGCGCAGCGACTTAGACCGCTCAGCCATCCTGACAGCTCTTTCCTTCCCAGGTTCATTGGGGGACTTTGACACCTGGTAGCCCGCCATTCATTTCAATTGGGCATTTCGACCATTCATTCCTATGGGGGAATCTCTGGGATTCGAACCCTCGCCTCCAGTGGGGACTGCGACCCGAACGCAGCGACTTAGACCGCTCAGCCATCCTGACAGCTCTTTCCTTCCAATGTTCAATGGGGGACTTTGACACCTGGTAGCCCGCCATTCATTTCAATTGGGCATTTCGACCATTCATTCCTATGGGGGAATCTCTGGGATTCGAACCCGCGCCTCCAGTGGGGACTGCGACCCGAGCGCAGCGACTTAGACCGCTCAGCCATCCTGACAGCTCTTTCCTTCCCAGGTTCATTGGGGGACTTTGACACCTGGTAGCCCGCCATTCATTTCAATTGGGCATTTCGACCATTCATTCCTATGGGGGAATCTCTGTGATTCGAACCCGCGCCTCCAGTGGGGACTGCGACCCGAGCGCAGCGACTTAGACCGCTCAGCCATCCTGACAGCTCTTTCCTTCCAAGGTTCAATGGGGGACTTTGACACCTGGTAGCCCGCCATTCATTTCAATTGGGCATTTCGACCATTCATTCCTATGGGGGAATCTCTGGGATTCGAACCCGCGCCTCCAGTGGGGACTGCGACCCGAGCGCAGCGACTTAGACCGCTCGGCCATCCTGACAGCTCTTTCCTTCCCAGGTTCATTGGGGGACTTTGACACCTGGTAGCCCGCCATTCATTTCAATTGGGCTTTTCGACCATTCATTCCTATGGGGGAATCTCTGGGATTCGAACCCGCGCCTCCAGTGGGGACTGCGACCCGAGCGCAGCGACTTAGACCGCTCGGCCATCCTGACAGCTCTTTCCTTCCCAGGTTCATTGGGGGACTTTGACACCTGGTAGCCCGCCATTCATTTCAATTGGGCATTTCGACCATTCATTCCTATGGGGGAATCTCTGGGATTCGAACCCGCGCCTCCAGTGGGGACTGCGACCCGAGCGCAGCGACTTAGACCGCTCAGCCATCCTGACAGCTCTTTCCTTCCCAGGTTCATTGGGGGACTTTGACACCTGGTAGCCCGCCATTCATTTCAATTGGGCATTTCGACCATTCATTCCTATGGGGGAATCTCTGGGATTCGAACCCGCGCCTCCAGTGGGGACTGCGACCCGAGCGCAGCGACTTAGACCACTCGGCCATCCTGACAGCTCTTTCCTTCCCAGGTTCATTGGGGGACTTTGACACCTGGTAGCCCGCCATTCATTTCAATGGGGCATTTCGACCATTCATTCCTATGGGGGAATCTCTGGGATTCGAACCCTCGCCTCCAGTGGGGACTGCGACCCGAACGCAGCGACTTAGACCACTCGGCCATCCTGACAGCTCTTTCCTTCCCAGGTTCATTGGGGGACTTTGACACCTGGTAGCCCGCCATTCATTTCAATTGGACATTTCGACCATTCATTCCTATGGGGGAATCTCTGTGATTCGAACCCGCGCCTCCAGTGGGGACTGCGACCCGAGCGCAGCGACTTAGACCGCTCAGCCATCCTGACAGCTCTTTCCTTCCAAGGTTCAATGGGGGACTTTGACACCTGGTAGCCCGCCATTCATTTCAATTGGGCATTTCGACCATTCATTCCTATGGGGGAATCTCTGGGATTCGAACCCGCGCCTCCAGTGGGGACTGCGACCCGAGCGCAGCGACTTAGACCACTCGGCCATCCTGACAGCTCTTTCCTTCCCAGGTTCATTGGGGGACTTTGACACCTGGTAGCCCGCCATTCATTTCAATGGGGCATTTCGACCATTCATTCCTATGGGGGAATCTCTGGGATTCGAACCCTCGCCTCCAGTGGGGACTGCGACCCGAACGCAGCGACTTAGACCACTCGGCCATCCTGACAGCTCTTTCCTTCCCAGGTTCATTGGGGGACTTTGACACCTGGTAGCCCGCCATTCATTTCAATTGGACATTTCGACCATTCATTCCTATGGGGGAATCTCTGGGATTCGAACCCGCGCCTCCAGTGGGGACTGCGACCCGAGCGCAGCGACTTAGACCGCTCGGCCATCCTGACAGCTCTTTCCTTCCCAGGTTCATTGGGGGACTTTGACACCTGGTAGCCCGCCATTCATTTCAATTGGGCATTTCGACCATTCATTCCTATGGGGGAATCTCTGGGATTCGAACCCGCGCCTCCAGTGGGGACTGCGACCCGAGCGCAGCGACTTAGACCGCTCGGCCATCCTGACAGCTCTTTCCTTCCCAGGTTCATTGGGGGACTTTGACACCTGGTAGCCCGCCATTCATTTCAATTGGGCATTTCGACCATTCATTCCTATGGGGGAATCTCTGGGATTCGAACCCGCGCCTCCAGTGGGGACTGCGACCCGAGCGCAGCGACTTAGACCGCTCGGCCATCCTGACAGCTCTTTCCTTCCCAGGTTCATTGGGGGACTTTGACACCTGGTAGCCCGCCATTCATTTCAATGGGGCATTTCGACCATTCATTCCTATGGGGGAATCTCTGGGATTCGAACCCTCGCCTCCAGTGGGGACTGCGACCCGAACGCAGCGACTTAGACCGCTCAGCCATCCTGACAGCTCTTTCCTTCCAATGTTCAATGGGGGACTTTGACACCTGGTAGCCCGCTATTCATTTCAATTGGGCATTTCGACCATTCATTCCTATGGGGGAATCTCTGGGATTCGAACCCGCGCCTCCAGTGGGGACTGCGACCCGAGCGCAGCGACTTAGACCACTCGGCCATCCTGACAGCTCTTTCCTTCCAATGTTCAATGGGGGACTTTGACACCTGGTAGCCCGCTATTCATTTCAATTGGGCATTTCGACCATTCATTCCTATGGGGGAATCTCTGGGATTCGAACCCGCGCCTCCAGTGGGGACTGCGACCCGAACGCAGCGACTTAGACCGCTCAGCCATCCTGACAGCTCTTTCCTTCCCAGGTTCATTGGGGGACTTTGACACCTGGTAGCCCGCCATTCATTTCAATTGGGCATTTCGACCATTCATTCCTATGGGGGAATCTCTGGGATTCGAACCCTCGCCTCCAGTGGGGACTGCGACCCGAACGCAGCGACTTAGACCGCTCAGCCATCCTGACAGCTCTTTCCTTCCAATGTTCAATGGGGGACTTTGACACCTGGTAGCCCGCCATTCATTTCAATTGGGCATTTCGACCATTCA
This sequence comes from Vanacampus margaritifer, assembly GCF_051991255.1. NCBI lineage: Eukaryota > Metazoa > Chordata > Actinopteri > Syngnathiformes > Syngnathidae > Vanacampus > Vanacampus margaritifer. The sequence continues at coordinate 86,203 of NW_027520771.1, read as the reverse complement.
TTCCTATGGGGGAATCTCTGGGATTCGAACCCGCGCCTCCAGTGGGGACTGCGACCCGAGCGCAGCGACTTAGACCACTCGGCCATCCTGACAGCTCTTTCCTTCCCAGGTTCATTGGGGGACTTTGACACCTGGTAGCCCGCCATTCATTTCAATGGGGCATTTCGACCATTCATTCCTATGGGGGAATCTCTGGGATTCGAACCCTCGCCTCCAGTGGGGACTGCGACCCGAACGCAGCGACTTAGACCACTCGGCCATCCTGACAGCTCTTTCCTTCCCAGGTTCATTGGGGGACTTTGACACCTGGTAGCCCGCCATTCATTTCAATTGGACATTTCGACCATTCATTCCTATGGGGGAATCTCTGGGATTCGAACCCGCGCCTCCAGTGGGGACTGCGACCCGAGCGCAGCGACTTAGACCGCTCGGCCATCCTGACAGCTCTTTCCTTCCCAGGTTCATTGGGGGACTTTGACACCTGGTAGCCCGCCATTCATTTCAATTGGGCATTTCGACCATTCATTCCTATGGGGGAATCTCTGGGATTCGAACCCGCGCCTCCAGTGGGGACTGCGACCCGAGCGCAGCGACTTAGACCGCTCAGCCATCCTGACAGCTCTTTCCTTCCCAGGTTCATTGGGGGACTTTGACACCTGGTAGCCCGCCATTCATTTCAATTGGGCATTTCGACCATTCATTCCTATGGGGGAATCTCTGGGATTCGAACCCGCGCCTCCAGTGGGGACTGCGACCCGAGCGCAGCGACTTAGACCGCTCGGCCATCCTGACAGCTCTTTCCTTCCCAGGTTCATTGGGGGACTTTGACACCTGGTAGCCCGCCATTCATTTCAATGGGGCATTTCGACCATTCATTCCTATGGGGGAATCTCTGGGATTCGAACCCTCGCCTCCAGTGGGGACTGCGACCCGAACGCAGCGACTTAGACCGCTCAGCCATCCTGACAGCTCTTTCCTTCCAATGTTCAATGGGGGACTTTGACACCTGGTAGCCCGCCATTCATTTCAATGGGGCATTTCGACCATTCATTCCTATGGGGGAATCTCTGGGATTCGAACCCTCGCCTCCAGTGGGGACTGCGACCCGAACGCAGCGACTTAGACCGCTCAGCCATCCTGACAGCTCTTTCCTTCCAATGTTCAATGGGGGACTTTGACACCTGGTAGCCCGCCATTCATTTCAATTGGGCATTTCGACCATTCATTCCTATGGGGGAATCTCTGGGATTCGAACCCGCGCCTCCAGTGGGGACTGCGACCCGAGCGCAGCGACTTAGACCGCTCGGCCATCCTGACAGCTCTTTCCTTCCCAGGTTCATTGGGGGACTTTGACACCTGGTAGCCCGCCATTCATTTCAATGGGGCATTTCGACCATTCATTCCTATGGGGGAATCTCTGGGATTCGAACCCGCGCCTCCAGTGGGGACTGCGACCCGAGCGCAGCGACTTAGACCGCTCGGCCATCCTGACAGCTCTTTCCTTCCCAGGTTCATTGGGGGACTTTGACACCTGGTAGCCCGCCATTCATTTCAATTGGGCTTTTCGACCATTCATTCCTATGGGGGAATCTCTGGGATTCGAACCCGCGCCTCCAGTGGGGACTGCGACCCGAGCGCAGCGACTTAGACCGCTCGGCCATCCTGACAGCTCTTTCCTTCCCAGGTTCATTGGGGGACTTTGACACCTGGTAGCCCGCCATTCATTTCAATTGGGCATTTCGACCATTCATTCCTATGGGGGAATCTCTGGGATTCGAACCCGCGCCTCCAGTGGGGACTGCGACCCGAGCGCAGCGACTTAGACCGCTCAGCCATCCTGACAGCTCTTTCCTTCCCAGGTTCATTGGGGGACTTTGACACCTGGTAGCCCGCCATTCATTTCAATTGGGCATTTCGACCATTCATTCCTATGGGGGAATCTCTGGGATTCGAACCCGCGCCTCCAGTGGGGACTGCGACCCGAGCGCAGCGACTTAGACCACTCGGCCATCCTGACAGCTCTTTCCTTCCCAGGTTCATTGGGGGACTTTGACACCTGGTAGCCCGCCATTCATTTCAATGGGGCATTTCGACCATTCATTCCTATGGGGGAATCTCTGGGATTCGAACCCTCGCCTCCAGTGGGGACTGCGACCCGAACGCAGCGACTTAGACCACTCGGCCATCCTGACAGCTCTTTCCTTCCCAGGTTCATTGGGGGACTTTGACACCTGGTAGCCCGCCATTCATTTCAATTGGACATTTCGACCATTCATTCCTATGGGGGAATCTCTGTGATTCGAACCCGCGCCTCCAGTGGGGACTGCGACCCGAGCGCAGCGACTTAGACCGCTCAGCCATCCTGACAGCTCTTTCCTTCCAAGGTTCAATGGGGGACTTTGACACCTGGTAGCCCGCCATTCATTTCAATTGGGCATTTCGACCATTCATTCCTATGGGGGAATCTCTGGGATTCGAACCCGCGCCTCCAGTGGGGACTGCGACCCGAGCGCAGCGACTTAGACCACTCGGCCATCCTGACAGCTCTTTCCTTCCCAGGTTCATTGGGGGACTTTGACACCTGGTAGCCCGCCATTCATTTCAATGGGGCATTTCGACCATTCATTCCTATGGGGGAATCTCTGGGATTCGAACCCTCGCCTCCAGTGGGGACTGCGACCCGAACGCAGCGACTTAGACCACTCGGCCATCCTGACAGCTCTTTCCTTCCCAGGTTCATTGGGGGACTTTGACACCTGGTAGCCCGCCATTCATTTCAATTGGACATTTCGACCATTCATTCCTATGGGGGAATCTCTGGGATTCGAACCCGCGCCTCCAGTGGGGACTGCGACCCGAGCGCAGCGACTTAGACCGCTCGGCCATCCTGACAGCTCTTTCCTTCCCAGGTTCATTGGGGGACTTTGACACCTGGTAGCCCGCCATTCATTTCAATTGGGCATTTCGACCATTCATTCCTATGGGGGAATCTCTGGGATTCGAACCCGCGCCTCCAGTGGGGACTGCGACCCGAGCGCAGCGACTTAGACCGCTCGGCCATCCTGACAGCTCTTTCCTTCCCAGGTTCATTGGGGGACTTTGACACCTGGTAGCCCGCCATTCATTTCAATTGGGCATTTCGACCATTCATTCCTATGGGGGAATCTCTGGGATTCGAACCCGCGCCTCCAGTGGGGACTGCGACCCGAGCGCAGCGACTTAGACCGCTCGGCCATCCTGACAGCTCTTTCCTTCCCAGGTTCATTGGGGGACTTTGACACCTGGTAGCCCGCCATTCATTTCAATGGGGCATTTCGACCATTCATTCCTATGGGGGAATCTCTGGGATTCGAACCCTCGCCTCCAGTGGGGACTGCGACCCGAACGCAGCGACTTAGACCGCTCAGCCATCCTGACAGCTCTTTCCTTCCAATGTTCAATGGGGGACTTTGACACCTGGTAGCCCGCTATTCATTTCAATTGGGCATTTCGACCATTCATTCCTATGGGGGAATCTCTGGGATTCGAACCCGCGCCTCCAGTGGGGACTGCGACCCGAGCGCAGCGACTTAGACCACTCGGCCATCCTGACAGCTCTTTCCTTCCAATGTTCAATGGGGGACTTTGACACCTGGTAGCCCGCTATTCATTTCAATTGGGCATTTCGACCATTCATTCCTATGGGGGAATCTCTGGGATTCGAACCCGCGCCTCCAGTGGGGACTGCGACCCGAACGCAGCGACTTAGACCGCTCAGCCATCCTGACAGCTCTTTCCTTCCCAGGTTCATTGGGGGACTTTGACACCTGGTAGCCCGCCATTCATTTCAATTGGGCATTTCGACCATTCATTCCTATGGGGGAATCTCTGGGATTCGAACCCTCGCCTCCAGTGGGGACTGCGACCCGAACGCAGCGACTTAGACCGCTCAGCCATCCTGACAGCTCTTTCCTTCCAATGTTCAATGGGGGACTTTGACACCTGGTAGCCCGCCATTCATTTCAATTGGGCATTTCGACCATTCATTCCTATGGGGGAATCTCTGGGATTCGAACCCGCGCCTCCAGTGGGGACTGCGACCCGAGCGCAGCGACTTAGACCACTCGGCCATCCTGACAGCTCTTTCCTTCCCAGGTTCATTGGGGGACTTTGACACCTGGTAGCCCGCCATTCATTTCAATGGGGCATTTCGACCATTCATTCCTATGGGGGAATCTCTGGGATTCGAACCCTCGCCTCCAGTGGGGACTGCGACCCGAACGCAGCGACTTAGACCACTCGGCCATCCTGACAGCTCTTTCCTTCCCAGGTTCATTGGGGGACTTTGACACCTGGTAGCCCGCCATTCATTTCAATTGGACATTTCGACCATTCATTCCTATGGGGGAATCTCTGGGATTCGAACCCGCGCCTCCAGTGGGGACTGCGACCCGAGCGCAGCGACTTAGACCGCTCGGCCATCCTGACAGCTCTTTCCTTCCCAGGTTCATTGGGGGACTTTGACACCTGGTAGCCCGCCATTCATTTCAATTGGGCATTTCGACCATTCATTCCTATGGGGGAATCTCTGGGATTCGAACCCGCGCCTCCAGTGGGGACTGCGACCCGAGCGCAGCGACTTAGACCGCTCAGCCATCCTGACAGCTCTTTCCTTCCCAGGTTCATTGGGGGACTTTGACACCTGGTAGCCCGCCATTCATTTCAATTGGGCATTTCGACCATTCATTCCTATGGGGGAATCTCTGGGATTCGAACCCGCGCCTCCAGTGGGGACTGCGACCCGAGCGCAGCGACTTAGACCGCTCGGCCATCCTGACAGCTCTTTCCTTCCCAGGTTCATTGGGGGACTTTGACACCTGGTAGCCCGCCATTCATTTCAATGGGGCATTTCGACCATTCATTCCTATGGGGGAATCTCTGGGATTCGAACCCTCGCCTCCAGTGGGGACTGCGACCCGAACGCAGCGACTTAGACCGCTCAGCCATCCTGACAGCTCTTTCCTTCCAATGTTCAATGGGGGACTTTGACACCTGGTAGCCCGCCATTCATTTCAATGGGGCATTTCGACCATTCATTCCTATGGGGGAATCTCTGGGATTCGAACCCTCGCCTCCAGTGGGGACTGCGACCCGAACGCAGCGACTTAGACCGCTCAGCCATCCTGACAGCTCTTTCCTTCCAATGTTCAATGGGGGACTTTGACACCTGGTAGCCCGCCATTCATTTCAATTGGGCATTTCGACCATTCATTCCTATGGGGGAATCTCTGGGATTCGAACCCGCGCCTCCAGTGGGGACTGCGACCCGAGCGCAGCGACTTAGACCGCTCGGCCATCCTGACAGCTCTTTCCTTCCCAGGTTCATTGGGGGACTTTGACACCTGGTAGCCCGCCATTCATTTCAATGGGGCATTTCGACCATTCATTCCTATGGGGGAATCTCTGGGATTCGAACCCTCGCCTCCAGTGGGGACTGCGACCCGAACGCAGCGACTTAGACCACTCGGCCATCCTGACAGCTCTTTCCTTCCCAGGTTCATTGGGGGACTTTGACACCTGGTAGCCCGCCATTCATTTCAATTGGACATTTCGACCATTCATTCCTATGGGGGAATCTCTGGGATTCGAACCCGCGCCTCCAGTGGGGACTGCGACCCGAGCGCAGCGACTTAGACCGCTCGGCCATCCTGACAGCTCTTTCCTTCCCAGGTTCATTGGGGGACTTTGACACCTGGTAGCCCGCCATTCATTTCAATTGGGCATTTCGACCATTCATTCCTATGGGGGAATCTCTGGGATTCGAACCCGCGCCTCCAGTGGGGACTGCGACCCGAGCGCAGCGACTTAGACCGCTCGGCCATCCTGACAGCTCTTTCCTTCCCAGGTTCATTGGGGGACTTTGACACCTGGTAGCCCGCCATTCATTTCAATTGGGCATTTCGACCATTCATTCCTATGGGGGAATCTCTGGGATTCGAACCCGCGCCTCCAGTGGGGACTGCGACCCGAGCGCAGCGACTTAGACCGCTCGGCCATCCTGACAGCTCTTTCCTTCCCAGGTTCATTGGGGGACTTTGACACCTGGTAGCCCGCCATTCATTTCAATGGGGCATTTCGACCATTCATTCCTATGGGGGAATCTCTGGGATTCGAACCCTCGCCTCCAGTGGGGACTGCGACCCGAACGCAGCGACTTAGACCGCTCAGCCATCCTGACAGCTCTTTCCTTCCAATGTTCAATGGGGGACTTTGACACCTGGTAGCCCGCTATTCATTTCAATTGGGCATTTCGACCATTCATTCCTATGGGGGAATCTCTGGGATTCGAACCCGCGCCTCCAGTGGGGACTGCGACCCGAGCGCAGCGACTTAGACCACTCGGCCATCCTGACAGCTCTTTCCTTCCCAGGTTCATTGGGGGACTTTGACACCTGGTAGCCCGCCATTCATTTCAATGGGGCATTTCGACCATTCATTCCTATGGGGGAATCTCTGGGATTCGAACCCTCGCCTCCAGTGGGGACTGCGACCCGAACGCAGCGACTTAGACCGCTCAGCCATCCTGACAGCTCTTTCCTTCCCAGGTTCATTGGGGGACTTTGACACCTGGTAGCCCGCCATTCATTTCAATGGGGCATTTCGACCATTCATTCCTATGGGGGAATCTCTGGGATTCGAACCCTCGCCTCCAGTGGGGACTGCGACCCGAACGCAGCGACTTAGACCGCTCAGCCATCCTGACAGCTCTTTCCTTCCCAGGTTCATTGGGGGACTTTGACACCTGGTAGCCCGCCATTCATTTCAATTGGGCATTTCGACCATTCATTCCTATGGGGGAATCTCTGGGATTCGAACCCTCGCCTCCAGTGGGGACTGCGACCCGAACGCAGCGACTTAGACCGCTCAGCCATCCTGACAGCTCTTTCCTTCCAATGTTCAATGGGGGACTTTGACACCTGGTAGCCCGCCATTCATTTCAATTGGGCATTTCGACCATTCATTCCTATGGGGGAATCTCTGGGATTCGAACCCGCGCCTCCAGTGGGGACTGCGACCCGAGCGCAGCGACTTAGACCACTCGGCCATCCTGACAGCTCTTTCCTTCCCAGGTTCATTGGGGGACTTTGACACCTGGTAGCCCGCCATTCATTTCAATGGGGCATTTCGACCATTCATTCCTATGGGGGAATCTCTGGGATTCGAACCCTCGCCTCCAGTGGGGACTGCGACCCGAACGCAGCGACTTAGACCACTCGGCCATCCTGACAGATCTTTCCTTCCCAGGTTCATTGGGGGACTTTGACACCTGGTAGCCCGCCATTCATTTCAATTGGACATTTCGACCATTCATTCCTATGGGGGAATCTCTGGGATTCGAACCCGCGCCTCCAGTGGGGACTGCGACCCGAGCGCAGCGACTTAGACCGCTCGGCCATCCTGACAGCTCTTTCCTTCCCAGGTTCATTGGGGGACTTTGACACCTGGTAGCCCGCCATTCATTTCAATGGGGCATTTCGACCATTCATTCCTATGGGGGAATCTCTGGGATTCGAACCCTCGCCTCCAGTGGGGACTGCGACCCGAACGCAGCGACTTAGACCGCTCAGCCATCCTGACAGCTCTTTCCTTCCAATGTTCAATGGGGGACTTTGACACCTGGTAGCCCGCTATTCATTTCAATTGGGCATTTCGACCATTCATTCCTATGGGGGAATCTCTGGGATTCGAACCCGCGCCTCCAGTGGGGACTGCGACCCGAGCGCAGCGACTTAGACCACTCGGCCATCCTGACAGCTCTTTCCTTCCAATGTTCAATGGGGGACTTTGACACCTGGTAGCCCGCTATTCATTTCAATTGGGCATTTCGACCATTCATTCCTATGGGGGAATCTCTGGGATTCGAACCCGCGCCTCCAGTGGGGACTGCGACCCGAACGCAGCGACTTAGACCGCTCAGCCATCCTGACAGCTCTTTCCTTCCCAGGTTCATTGGGGGACTTTGACACCTGGTAGCCCGCCATTCATTTCAATTGGGCATTTCGACCATTCATTCCTATGGGGGAATCTCTGGGATTCGAACCCTCGCCTCCAGTGGGGACTGCGACCCGAACGCAGCGACTTAGACCGCTCAGCCATCCTGACAGCTCTTTCCTTCCAATGTTCAATGGGGGACTTTGACACCTGGTAGCCCGCCATTCATTTTCAATTGGGCATTTCGACCATTCATTCCTATGGGGGAATCTCTGGGATTCGAACCCGCGCCTCCAGTGGGGACTGCGACCCGAGCGCAGCGACTTAGACCACTCGGCCATCCTGACAGCTCTTTCCTTCCCAGGTTCATTGGGGGACTTTGACACCTGGTAGCCCGCCATTCATTTCAATGGGGCATTTCGACCATTTCATTCCTATGGGGGAATCTCTGGGATTCGAACCCTCGCCTCCAGTGGGGACTGCGACCCGAACGCAGCGACTTAGACCACTCGGCCATCCTGACAGCTCTTTCCTTCCCAGGTTTCATTGGGGGACTTTGACACCTGGTAGCCCGCCATTCATTTCAATTGGACATTTCGACCATTCATTCCTATGGGGGAATCTCTGGGATTCGAACCCGCGCCTCCAGTGGGGACTGCGACCCGAGCGCAGCGACTTAGGACCGCTCGGCCATCCTGACAGCTCTTTCCTTCCCAGGTTCATTGGGGGACTTTGACACCTGGTAGCCCGCCATTCATTTCAATTGGGCATTTCGACCATTCATTCCTATGGGGGAATCTCTGGGATTCGAACCCGCGCCCTCCAGTGGGGACTGCGACCCGAGCGCAGCGACTTAGACCGCTCAGCCATCCTGACAGCTCTTTCCTTCCCAGGTTCATTGGGGGGACTTTGACACCTGGTAGCCCGCCATTCATTTCAATTGGGCATTTCGGACCATTCATTCCTATGGGGGAATCTCTGGGATTCGAACCCGCGCCTCCAGTGGGGACTGCGACCCGAGCGCAGCGACTTAGACCGCTCGGCCATCCTGACAGCTCTTTCCTTCCCAGGTTCATTGGGGGACTTTGACACCTGGTAGCCCGCCATTCATTTCAATGGGGCATTTCGACCATTCATTCCTATGGGGGAATCTCTGGGATTCGAACCCTCGCCTCCAGTGGGGACTGCGACCCCGAACGCAGCGACTTAGACCGCTCAGCCATCCTGACAGCTCTTTCCTTCCAATGTTCAATGGGGGACTTTGACACCTGGTAGCCCGCCATTCATTTCAATGGGGCATTTCGACCATTCATTCCTATGGGGGAATCTCTGGGATTCGAACCCTCGCCTCCAGTGGGGACTGCGACCCGAACGCAGCGACTTAGACCGCTCAGCCATCCTGACAGCTCTTTCCTTCCAATGTTCAATGGGGGACTTTGACACCTGGTAGCCCGCCATTCATTTCAATTGGGCATTTCGACCATTCATTCCTATGGGGGAATCTCTGGGATTCGAACCCGCGCCTCCAGTGGGGACTGCGACCCGAGCGCAGCGACTTAGACCGCTCGGCCATCCTGACAGCTCTTTCCTTCCCAGGTTCATTGGGGGACTTTGACACCTGGTAGCCCGCCATTCATTTCAATGGGGCATTTCGACCATTCATTCCTATGGGGGAATCTCTGGGATTCGAACCCTCGCCTCCAGTGGGGACTGCGACCCGAACGCAGCGACTTAGACCACTCGGCCATCCTGACAGCTCTTTCCTTCCCAGGTTCATTGGGGGACTTTGACACCTGGTAGCCCGCCATTCATTTCAATTGGACATTTCGACCATTCATTCCTATGGGGGAATCTCTGGGATTCGAACCCGCGCCTCCAGTGGGGACTGCGACCCGAGCGCAGCGACTTAGACCGCTCGGCCATCCTGACAGCTCTTTCCTTCCCAGGTTCATTGGGGGGACTTTGACACCTGGTAGCCCGCCATTCATTTCAATTGGGCATTTCGACCATTCATTCCTATGGGGGAATCTCTGGGATTCGAACCCGCGCCTCCAGTGGGGACTGCGACCCGAGCGCAGCGACTTAGACCGCTCGGCCATCCTGACAGCTCTTTCCTTCCCAGGTTCATTGGGGGACTTTGACACCTGGTAGCCCGCCCATTCATTTCAATTGGGCATTTCGACCATTCATTCCTATGGGGGAATCTCTGGGATTCGAACCCGCGCCTCCAGTGGGGACTGCGACCCGAGCGCAGCGACTTAGGACCGCTCGGCCATCCTGACAGCTCTTTCCTTCCCAGGTTCATTGGGGGACTTTGACACCTGGTAGCCCGCCATTCATTTCAATGGGGCATTTCGACCATTCATTCCTATGGGGGAATCTCTGGGATTCGAACCCTCGCCTCCAGTGGGGACTGCGACCCGAACGCAGCGACTTAGACCGCTCAGCCATCCTGACAGCTCTTTCCTTCCAATGTTCAATGGGGGGACTTTGACACCTGGTAGCCCGCTATTCATTTCAATTGGGCATTTCGACCATTCATTCCTATGGGGGAATCTCTGGGATTCGAACCCGCGCCTCCAGTGGGGACTGCGACCCGAGCGCAGCGACTTAGACCACTCGGCCATCCTGACAGCTCTTTCCTTCCCCAGGTTCATTGGGGGACTTTGACACCTGGTAGCCCGCCATTCATTTCAATGGGGCATTTCGACCATTCATTCCTATGGGGGAATCTCTGGGATTCGAACCCTCGCCTCCAGTGGGGACTGCGACCCGAACGCAGCGACTTAGACCGCTCAGCCATCCTGACAGCTCTTTCCTTCCCAGGTTCATTGGGGGACTTTGACACCTGGTAGCCCGCCATTCATTTCAATGGGGCATTTCGACCATTCATTCCTATGGGGGAATCTCTGGGATTCGAACCCTCGCCTCCAGTGGGGACTGCGACCCGAACGCAGCGACTTAGACCGCTCAGCCATCCTGACAGCTCTTTCCTTCCCAGGTTCATTGGGGGACTTTGACACCTGGTAGCCCGCCATTCATTTCAATTGGGCATTTCGACCATTCATTCCTATGGGGGAATCTCTGGGATTCGAACCCTCGCCTCCAGTGGGGACTGCGACCCGAACGCAGCGACTTAGACCGCTCAGCCATCCTGACAGCTCTTTCCTTCCAATGTTCAATGGGGGACTTTGACACCTGGTAGCCCGCCATTCATTTCAATTGGGCATTTCGACCATTCATTCCTATGGGGGAATCTCTGGGATTCGAACCCGCGCCTCCAGTGGGGACTGCGACCCGAGCGCAGCGACTTAGACCACTCGGCCATCCTGACAGCTCTTTCCTTCCCAGGTTCATTGGGGGACTTTGACACCTGGTAGCCCGCCATTCATTTCAATGGGGCATTTCGACCATTCATTCCTATGGGGGAATCTCTGGGATTCGAACCCTCGCCTCCAGTGGGGACTGCGACCCGAACGCAGCGACTTAGACCACTCGGCCATCCTGACAGCTCTTTCCTTCCCAGGTTCATTGGGGGACTTTGACACCTGGTAGCCCGCCATTCATTTCAATTGGACATTTCGACCATTCATTCCTATGGGGGAATCTCTGGGATTCGAACCCGCGCCTCCAGTGGGGACTGCGACCCGAGCGCAGCGACTTAGACCGCTCGGCCATCCTGACAGCTCTTTCCTTCCCAGGTTCATTGGGGGACTTTGACACCTGGTAGCCCGCCATTCATTTCAATTGGGCATTTCGACCATTCATTCCTATGGGGGAATCTCTGGGATTCGAACCCGCGCCTCCAGTGGGGACTGCGACCCGAGCGCAGCGACTTAGACCGCTCAGCCATCCTGACAGCTCTTTCCTTCCCAGGTTCATTGGGGGACTTTGACACCTGGTAGCCCGCCATTCATTTCAATTGGGCATTTCGACCATTCATTCCTATGGGGGAATCTCTGGGATTCGAACCCGCGCCTCCAGTGGGGACTGCGACCCGAGCGCAGCGACTTAGACCGCTCGGCCATCCTGACAGCTCTTTCCTTCCCAGGTTCATTGGGGGACTTTGACACCTGGTAGCCCGCCATTCATTTCAATGGGGCATTTCGACCATTCATTCCTATGGGGGAATCTCTGGGATTCGAACCCTCGCCTCCAGTGGGGACTGCGACCCGAACGCAGCGACTTAGACCGCTCAGCCATCCTGACAGCTCTTTCCTTCCAATGTTCAATGGGGGACTTTGACACCTGGTAGCCCGCCATTCATTTCAATGGGGCATTTCGACCATTCATTCCTATGGGGGAATCTCTGGGATTCGAACCCTCGCCTCCAGTGGGGACTGCGACCCGAACGCAGCGACTTAGACCGCTCAGCCATCCTGACAGCTCTTTCCTTCCAATGTTCAATGGGGGACTTTGACACCTGGTAGCCCGCCATTCATTTCAATTGGGCATTTCGACCATTCATTCCTATGGGGGAATCTCTGGGATTCGAACCCGCGCCTCCAGTGGGGACTGCGACCCGAGCGCAGCGACTTAGACCGCTCGGCCATCCTGACAGCTCTTTCCTTCCCAGGTTCATTGGGGGACTTTGACACCTGGTAGCCCGCCATTCATTTCAATGGGGCATTTCGACCATTCATTCCTATGGGGGAATCTCTGGGATTCGAACCCTCGCCTCCAGTGGGGACTGCGACCCGAACGCAGCGACTTAGACCACTCGGCCATCCTGACAGCTCTTTCCTTCCCAGGTTCATTGGGGGACTTTGACACCTGGTAGCCCGCCATTCATTTCAATTGGACATTTCGACCATTCATTCCTATGGGGGAATCTCTGGGATTTGAACCCGCGCCTCCAGTGGGGACTGCGACCCGAGCGCAGCGACTTAGACCGCTCGGCCATCCTGACAGCTCTTTCCTTCCCAGGTTCATTGGGGGACTTTGACACCTGGTAGCCCGCCATTCATTTCAATTGGGCATTTCGACCATTCATTCCTATGGGGGAATCTCTGGGATTCGAACCCGCGCCTCCAGTGGGGACTGCGACCCGAGCGCAGCGACTTAGACCGCTCGGCCATCCTGACAGCTCTTTCCTTCCCAGGTTCATTGGGGGACTTTGACACCTGGTAGCCCGCCATTCATTTCAATTGGGCATTTCGACCATTCATTCCTATGGGGGAATCTCTGGGATTCGAACCCGCGCCTCCAGTGGGGACTGCGACCCGAGCGCAGCGACTTAGACCGCTCGGCCATCCTGACAGCTCTTTCCTTCCCAGGTTCATTGGGGGACTTTGACACCTGGTAGCCCGCCATTCATTTCAATGGGGCATTTCGACCATTCATTCCTATGGGGGAATCTCTGGGATTCGAACCCTCGCCTCCAGTGGGGACTGCGACCCGAACGCAGCGACTTAGACCGCTCAGCCATCCTGACAGCTCTTTCCTTCCAATGTTCAATGGGGGACTTTGACACCTGGTAGCCCGCTATTCATTTCAATTGGGCATTTCGACCATTCATTCCTATGGGGGAATCTCTGGGATTCGAACCCGCGCCTCCAGTGGGGACTGCGACCCGAGCGCAGCGACTTAGACCACTCGGCCATCCTGACAGCTCTTTCCTTCCCAGGTTCATTGGGGGACTTTGACACCTGGTAGCCCGCCATTCATTTCAATGGGGCATTTCGACCATTCATTCCTATGGGGGAATCTCTGGGATTCGAACCCTCGCCTCCAGTGGGGACTGCGACCCGAACGCAGCGACTTAGACCGCTCAGCCATCCTGACAGCTCTTTCCTTCCCAGGTTCATTGGGGGACTTTGACACCTGGTAGCCCGCCATTCATTTCAATGGGGCATTTCGACCATTCATTCCTATGGGGGAATCTCTGGGATTCGAACCCTCGCCTCCAGTGGGGACTGCGACCCGAACGCAGCGACTTAGACCGCTCAGCCATCCTGACAGCTCTTTCCTTCCCAGGTTCATTGGGGGACTTTGACACCTGGTAGCCCGCCATTCATTTCAATTGGGCATTTCGACCATTCATTCCTATGGGGGAATCTCTGTGATTCGAACCCGCGCCTCCAGTGGGGACTGCGACCCGAGCGCAGCGACTTAGACCGCTCAGCCATCCTGACAGCTCTTTCCTTCCAAGGTTCAATGGGGGACTTTGACACCTGGTAGCCCGCCATTCATTTCAATTGGGCATTTCGACCATTCATTCCTATGGGGGAATCTCTGGGATTCGAACCCGCGCCTCCAGTGGGGACTGCGACCCGAGCGCAGCGACTTAGACCACTCGGCCATCCTGACAGCTCTTTCCTTCCCAGGTTCATTGGGGGACTTTGACACCTGGTAGCCCGCCATTCATTTCAATGGGGCATTTCGACCATTCATTCCTATGGGGGAATCTCTGGGATTCGAACCCTCGCCTCCAGTGGGGACTGCGACCCGAACGCAGCGACTTAGACCACTCGGCCATCCTGACAGCTCTTTCCTTCCCAGGTTCATTGGGGGACTTTGACACCTGGTAGCCCGCCATTCATTTCAATTGGACATTTCGACCATTCATTCCTATGGGGGAATCTCTGGGATTCGAACCCGCGCCTCCAGTGGGGACTGCGACCCGAGCGCAGCGACTTAGACCGCTCGGCCATCCTGACAGCTCTTTCCTTCCAATGTTCAATGGGGGACTTTGACACCTGGTAGCCCGCCATTCATTTCAATTGGGCATTTCGACCATTCATTCCTATGGGGGAATCTCTGGGATTCGAACCCGCGCCTCCAGTGGGGACTGCGACCCGAGCGCAGCGACTTAGACCGCTCAGCCATCCTGACAGCTCTTTCCTTCCCAGGTTCATTGGGGGACTTTGACACCTGGTAGCCCGCCATTCATTTCAATTGGGCATTTCGACCATTCATTCCTATGGGGGAATCTCTGTGATTCGAACCCGCGCCTCCAGTGGGGACTGCGACCCGAGCGCAGCGACTTAGACCGCTCAGCCATCCTGACAGCTCTTTCCTTCCAAGGTTCAATGGGGGACTTTGACACCTGGTAGCCCGCCATTCATTTCAATTGGGCATTTCGACCATTCATTCCTATGGGGGAATCTCTGGGATTCGAACCCGCGCCTCCAGTGGGGACTGCGACCCGAGCGCAGCGACTTAGACCGCTCGGCCATCCTGACAGCTCTTTCCTTCCCAGGTTCATTGGGGGACTTTGACACCTGGTAGCCCGCCATTCATTTCAATTGGGCTTTTCGACCATTCATTCCTATGGGGGAATCTCTGGGATTCGAACCCGCGCCTCCAGTGGGGACTGCGACCCGAGCGCAGCGACTTAGACCGCTCGGCCATCCTGACAGCTCTTTCCTTCCCAGGTTCATTGGGGGACTTTGACACCTGGTAGCCCGCCATTCATTTCAATTGGGCATTTCGACCATTCATTCCTATGGGGGAATCTCTGGGATTCGAACCCGCGCCTCCAGTGGGGACTGCGACCCGAGCGCAGCGACTTAGACCGCTCAGCCATCCTGACAGCTCTTTCCTTCCCAGGTTCATTGGGGGACTTTGACACCTGGTAGCCCGCCATTCATTTCAATTGGGCATTTCGACCATTCATTCCTATGGGGGAATCTCTGGGATTCGAACCCGCGCCTCCAGTGGGGACTGCGACCCGAGCGCAGCGACTTAGACCACTCGGCCATCCTGACAGCTCTTTCCTTCCCAGGTTCATTGGGGGACTTTGACACCTGGTAGCCCGCCATTCATTTCAATGGGGCATTTCGACCATTCATTCCTATGGGGGAATCTCTGGGATTCGAACCCTCGCCTCCAGTGGGGACTGCGACCCGAACGCAGCGACTTAGACCACTCGGCCATCCTGACAGCTCTTTCCTTCCCAGGTTCATTGGGGGACTTTGACACCTGGTAGCCCGCCATTCATTTCAATTGGACATTTCGACCATTCATTCCTATGGGGGAATCTCTGTGATTCGAACCCGCGCCTCCAGTGGGGACTGCGACCCGAGCGCAGCGACTTAGACCGCTCAGCCATCCTGACAGCTCTTTCCTTCCAAGGTTCAATGGGGGACTTTGACACCTGGTAGCCCGCCATTCATTTCAATTGGGCATTTCGACCATTCATTCCTATGGGGGAATCTCTGGGATTCGAACCCGCGCCTCCAGTGGGGACTGCGACCCGAGCGCAGCGACTTAGACCACTCGGCCATCCTGACAGCTCTTTCCTTCCCAGGTTCATTGGGGGACTTTGACACCTGGTAGCCCGCCATTCATTTCAATGGGGCATTTCGACCATTCATTCCTATGGGGGAATCTCTGGGATTCGAACCCTCGCCTCCAGTGGGGACTGCGACCCGAACGCAGCGACTTAGACCACTCGGCCATCCTGACAGCTCTTTCCTTCCCAGGTTCATTGGGGGACTTTGACACCTGGTAGCCCGCCATTCATTTCAATGGGGCATTTCGACCATTCATTCCTATGGGGGAATCTCTAGGATTCGAACCCTCGCCTCCAGTGGGGACTGCGACCCGAACGCAGCGACTTAGACCGCTCAGCCATCCTGACAGCTCTTTCCTTCCAATGTTCAATGGGGGACTTTGACACCTGGTAGCCCGCCATTCATTTCAATTGGGCATTTCGACCATTCATTCCTATGGGGGAATCTCTGGGATTCGAACCCGCGCCTCCAGTGGGGACTGCGACCCGAGCGCAGCGACTTAGACCGCTCAGCCATCCTGACAGCTCTTTCCTTCCCAGGTTCATTGGGGGACTTTGACACCTGGTAGCCCGCCATTCATTTCAATTGGGCATTTCGACCATTCATTCCTATGGGGGAATCTCTGGGATTCGAACCCTCGCCTCCAGTGGGGACTGCGACCCGAACGCAGCGACTTAGACCGCTCAGCCATCCTGACAGCTCTTTCCTTCCAATGTTCAATGGGGGACTTTGACACCTGGTAGCCCGCCATTCATTTCAATTGGGCATTTCGACCATTCATTCCTATGGGGGAATCTCTGGGATTCGAACCCGCGCCTCCAGTGGGGACTGCGACCCGAGCGCAGCGACTTAGACCGCTCGGCCATCCTGACAGCTCTTTCCTTCCCAGGTTCATTGGGGGACTTTGACACCTGGTAGCCCGCCATTCATTTCAATTGGGCATTTCGACCATTCATTCCTATGGGGGAATCTCTGGGATTCGAACCCGCGCCTCCAGTGGGGACTGCGACCCGAGCGCAGCGACTTAGACCGCTCAGCCATCCTGACAGCTCTTTCCTTCCCAGGTTCATTGGGGGACTTTGACACCTGGTAGCCCGCCATTCATTTCAATTGGGCATTTCGACCATTCATTCCTATGGGGGAATCTCTGGGATTCGAACCCGCGCCTCCAGTGGGGACTGCGACCCGAGCGCAGCGACTTAGACCACTCGGCCATCCTGACAGCTCTTTCCTTCCCAGGTTCATTGGGGGACTTTGACACCTGGTAGCCCGCCATTCATTTCAATGGGGCATTTCGACCATTCATTCCTATGGGGGAATCTCTGGGATTCGAACCCTCGCCTCCAGTGGGGACTGCGACCCGAACGCAGCGACTTAGACCACTCGGCCATCCTGACAGCTCTTTCCTTCCCAGGTTCATTGGGGGACTTTGACACCTGGTAGCCCGCCATTCATTTCAATTGGACATTTCGACCATTCATTCCTATGGGGGGAATCTCTGTGATTCGAACCCGCGCCTCCAGTGGGGACTGCGACCCGAGCGCAGCGACTTAGACCGCTCAGCCATCCTGACAGCTCTTTCCTTCCAAGGTTCAATGGGGGACTTTGACACCTGGTAGCCCGCCATTCATTTCAATTGGGCATTTCGACCATTCATTCCTATGGGGGAATCTCTGGGATTCGAACCCGCGCCTCCAGTGGGGACTGCGACCCGAGCGCAGCGACTTAGACCGCTCGGCCATCCTGACAGCTCTTTCCTTCCCAGGTTCATTGGGGGACTTTGACACCTGGTAGCCCGCCATTCATTTCAATTGGGCATTTCGACCATTCATTCCTATGGGGGAATCTCTGGGATTCGAACCCGCGCCTCCAGTGGGGACTGCGACCCGAACGCAGCGACTTAGACCGCTCGGCCATCCTGACAGCTCTTTCCTTCCCAGGTTCATTGGGGGACTTTGACACCTGGTAGCCCGCCATTCATTTCAATTGGACATTTCGACCATTCATTCCTATGGGGGAATCTCTGTGATTCGAACCCGCGCCTCCAGTGGGGACTGCGACCCGAGCGCAGCGACTTAGACCGCTCAGCCATCCTGACAGCTCTTTCCTTCCAAGGTTCAATGGGGGACTTTGACACCTGGTAGCCCGCCATTCATTTCAATTGGGCATTTCGACCATTCATTCCTATGGGGGAATCTCTGGGATTCGAACCCGCGCCTCCAGTGGGGACTGCGACCCGAGCGCAGCTTCTTAGACCGCTCGGCCATCCTGACAGCTCTTTCCTTCCCAGGTTCATTGGGGGACTTTGACACCTGGTAGCCCGCCATTCATTTCAATTGGGCATTTCGACCATTCATTCCTATGGGGGAATCTCTGGGATTCGAACCCGCGCCTCCAGTGGGGACTGCGACCCGAGCGCAGCGACTTAGACCGCTCGGCCATCCTGACAGCTCTTTCCTTCCCAGGTTCATTGGGGGACTTTGACACCTGGTAGCCCGCCATTCATTTCAATTGGGCATTTCGACCATTCATTCCTATGGGGGAATCTCTGGGATTCGAACCCGCGCCTCCAGTGGGGACTGCGACCCGAGCGCAGCGACTTAGACCGCTCGGCCATCCTGACAGCTCTTTCCTTCCCAGGTTCATTGGGGGACTTTGACACCTGGTAGCCCGCCATTCATTTCAATGGGGCATTTCGACCATTCATTCCTATGGGGGAATCTCTGGGATTCGAACCCTCGCCTCCAGTGGGGACTGCGACCCGAACGCAGCGACTTAGACCGCTCAGCCATCCTGACAGCTCTTTCCTTCCAATGTTCAATGGGGGACTTTGACACCTGGTAGCCCGCTATTCATTTCAATTGGGCATTTCGACCATTCATTCCTATGGGGGAATCTCTGGGATTCGAACCCGCGCCTCCAGTGGGGACTGCGACCCGAGCGCAGCGACTTAGACCACTCGGCCATCCTGACAGCTCTTTCCTTCCCAGGTTCATTGGGGGACTTTGACACCTGGTAGCCCGCCATTCATTTCAATGGGGCATTTCGACCATTCATTCCTATGGGGGAATCTCTGGGATTCGAACCCTCGCCTCCAGTGGGGACTGCGACCCGAACGCAGCGACTTAGACCGCTCAGCCATCCTGACAGCTCTTTCCTTCCCAGGTTCATTGGGGGACTTTGACACCTGGTAGCCCGCCATTCATTTCAATGGGGCATTTCGACCATTCATTCCTATGGGGGAATCTCTGGGATTCGAACCCGCGCCTCCAGTGGGGACTGCGACCCGAGCGCAGCGACTTAGACCACTCGGCCATCCTGACAGCTCTTTCCTTCCCAGGTTCATTGGGGGACTTTGACACCTGGTAGCCCGCCATTCATTTCAATGGGGCATTTCGACCATTCATTCCTATGGGGGAATCTCTGGGATTCGAACCCTCGCCTCCAGTGGGGACTGCGACCCGAACGCAGCGACTTAGACCACTCGGCCATCCTGACAGCTCTTTCCTTCCCAGGTTCATTGGGGGACTTTGACACCTGGTAGCCCGCCATTCATTTCAATTGGACATTTCGACCATTCATTCCTATGGGGGAATCTCTGGGATTCGAACCCGCGCCTCCAGTGGGGACTGCGACCCGAGCGCAGCGACTTAGACCGCTCGGCCATCCTGACAGCTCTTTCCTTCCCAGGTTCATTGGGGGACTTTGACACCTGGTAGCCCGCCATTCATTTCAATTGGGCATTTCGACCATTCATTCCTATGGGGGAATCTCTGGGATTCGAACCCGCGCCTCCAGTGGGGACTGCGACCCGAGCGCAGCGACTTAGACCGCTCGGCCATCCTGACAGCTCTTTCCTTCCCAGGTTCATTGGGGGACTTTGACACCTGGTAGCCCGCCATTCATTTCAATTGGGCATTTCGACCATTCATTCCTATGGGGGAATCTCTGGGATTCGAACCCGCGCCTCCAGTGGGGACTGCGACCCGAGCGCAGCGACTTAGACCGCTCGGCCATCCTGACAGCTCTTTCCTTCCCAGGTTCATTGGGGGACTTTGACACCTGGTAGCCCGCCATTCATTTCAATGGGGCATTTCGACCATTCATTCCTATGGGGGAATCTCTGGGATTCGAACCCTCGCCTCCAGTGGGGACTGCGACCCGAACGCAGCGACTTAGACCGCTCAGCCATCCTGACAGCTCTTTCCTTCCAATGTTCAATGGGGGACTTTGACACCTGGTAGCCCGCTATTCATTTCAATTGGGCATTTCGACCATTCATTCCTATGGGGGAATCTCTGGGATTCGAACCCGCGCCTCCAGTGGGGACTGCGACCCGAGCGCAGCGACTTAGACCACTCGGCCATCCTGACAGCTCTTTCCTTCCAATGTTCAATGGGGGACTTTGACACCTGGTAGCCCGCTATTCATTTCAATTGGGCATTTCGACCATTCATTCCTATGGGGGAATCTCTGGGATTCGAACCCGCGCCTCCAGTGGGGACTGCGACCCGAACGCAGCGACTTAGACCGCTCAGCCATCCTGACAGCTCTTTCCTTCCCAGGTTCATTGGGGGACTTTGACACCTGGTAGCCCGCCATTCATTTCAATTGGGCATTTCGACCATTCATTCCTATGGGGGAATCTCTGGGATTCGAACCCTCGCCTCCAGTGGGGACTGCGACCCGAACGCAGCGACTTAGACCGCTCAGCCATCCTGACAGCTCTTTCCTTCCAATGTTCAATGGGGGACTTTGACACCTGGTAGCCCGCCATTCATTTCAATTGGGCATTTCGACCATTCATTCCTATGGGGGAATCTCTGGGATTCGAACCCGCGCCTCCAGTGGGGACTGCGACCCGAGCGCAGCGACTTAGACCGCTCGGCCATCCTGACAGCTCTTTCCTTCCCAGGTTCATTGGGGGACTTTGACACCTGGTAGCCCGCCATTCATTTCAATTGGGCATTTCGACCATTCATTCCTATGGGGGAATCTCTGGGATTCGAACCCGCGCCTCCAGTGGGGACTGCGACCCGAGCGCAGCGACTTAGACCACTCGGCCATCCTGACAGCTCTTTCCTTCCCAGGTTCATTGGGGGACTTTGACACCTGGTAGCCCGCCATTTATTTCAATTGGGCATTTCGACCATTCATTCCTATGGGGGAATCTCTGGGATTCGAACCCGCGCCTCCAGTGGGGACTGCGACCCGAGCGCAGCGACTTAGACCGCTCGGCCATCCTGACAGCTCTTTCCTTCCCAGGTTCATTGGGGGACTTTGACACCTGGTAGCCCGCCATTCATTTCAATGGGGCATTTCGACCATTCATTCCTATGGGGGAATCTCTGGGATTCGAACCCGCGCCTCCAGTGGGGACTGCGACCCGAGCGCAGCGACTTAGACCGCTCGGCCATCCTGACAGCTCTTTCCTTCCCAGGTTCATTGGGGGACTTTGACACCTGGTAGCCCGCCATTCATTTCAATGGGGCATTTCGACCATTCATTCCTATGGGGGAATCTCTGGGATTCGAACCCTCGCCTCCAGTGGGGACTGCGACCCGAACGCAGCGACTTAGACCGCTCAGCCATCCTGACAGCTCTTTCCTTCCAATGTTCAATGGGGGACTTTGACACCTGGTATCCCGCCATTCATTTCAATTGGACATTTCGACCATTCATTCCTATGGGGGAATCTCTGGGATTCGAACCCGCGCCTCCAGTGGGGACTGCGACCCGAGCGCAGCGACTTAGACCACTCGGCCATCCTGACAGCTCTTTCCTTCCCAGGTTCATTGGGGGACTTTGACACCTGGTAGCCCGCCATTCATTTCAATGGGGCATTTCGACCATTCATTCCTATGGGGGAATCTCTGGGATTCGAACCCTCGCCTCCAGTGGGGACTGCGACCCGAGCGCAGCGACTTAGACCACTCGGCCATCCTGACAGCTCTTTCCTTCCCAGGTTCATTGGGGGACTTTGACACCTGGTAGCCCGCCATTCATTTCAATGGGGCATTTCGACCATTCATTCCTATGGGGGAATCTCGGGGATTCGAACCCTCGCCTCCAGTGGGGACTGCGACCCGAACGCAGCGACTTAGACCGCTCAGCCATCCTGACAGCTCTTTCCTTCCCAGGTTCATTGGGGGACTTTGACACCTGGTAGCCCGCCATTCATTTCAATTGGGCATTTCGACCATTCATTCCTATGGGGGAATCTCTGGGATTCGAACCCGCGCCTCCAGTGGGGACTGCGACCCGAGCGCAGCGACTTAGACCACTCGGCCATCCTGACAGCTCTTTCCTTCCCAGGTTCATTGGGGGACTTTGACACCTGGTAGCCCGCCATTCATTTCAATGGGGCATTTCGACCATTCATTCCTATGGGGGAATCTCTGGGATTCGAACCCTCGCCTCCAGTGGGGACTGCGACCCGAGCGCAGCGACTTAGACCACTCGGCCATCCTGACAGCTCTTTCCTTCCCAGGTTCATTGGGGGACTTTGACACCTGGTAGCCCGCCATTCATTTCAATTGGGCATTTCGACCATTCATTCCTATGGGGGAATCTCTGGGATTCGAACCCGCGCCTCCAGTGGGGACTGCGACCCGAGCGCAGCGACTTAGACCGCTCAGCCATCCTGACAGCTCTTTCCTTCCAAGGTTCAATGGGGGACTTTGACACCTGGTAGCCCGCCATTCATTTCAATTGGGCATTTCGACCATTCATTCCTATGGGGGAATCTCTGGGATTCGAACCCGCGCCTCCAGTGGGGACTGCGACCCGAGCGCAGCGACTTAGACCGCTCGGCCATCCTGACAGCTCTTTCCTTCCCAGGTTCATTGGGGGACTTTGACACCTGGTAGCCCGCCATTCATTTCAATGGGGCATTTCGACCATTCATTCCTATGGGGGAATCTCTGGGATTCGAACCCGCGCCTCCAGTGGGGACTGCGACCCGAGCGCAGCGACTTAGACCGCTCGGCCATCCTGACAGCTCTTTCCTTCCCAGGTTCATTGGGGGACTTTGACACCTGGTAGCCCGCCATTCATTTCAATGGGGCATTTCGACCATTCATTCCTATGGGGGAATCTCTGGGATTCGAACCCTCGCCTCCAGTGGGGACTGCGACCCGAACGCAGCGACTTAGACCGCTCAGCCATCCTGACAGCTCTTTCCTTCCAATGTTCAATGGGGGACTTTGACACCTGGTATCCCGCCATTCATTTCAATGGGGCATTTCGACCATTCATTCCTATGGGGGAATCTCTGGGATTCGAACCCGCGCCTCCAGTGGGGACTGCGACCCGAGCGCAGCGACTTAGACCGCTCAGCCATCCTGACAGCTCTTTCCTTCCCAGGTTCATTGGGGGACTTTGACACCTGGTAGCCCGCCATTCATTTCAATTGGGCATTTCGACCATTCATTCCTATGGGGGAATCTCTGGGATTCGAACCCGCGCCTCCAGTGGGGACTGCGACCCGAGCGCAGCGACTTAGACCACTCGGCCATCCTGACAGCTCTTTCCTTCCCAGGTTCATTGGGGGACTTTGACACCTGGTATCCCGCCATTCATTTCAATTGGGCATTTCGACCATTCATTCCTATGGGGGAATCTCTGGGATTCGAACCCGCGCCTCCAGTGGGGACTGCGACCCGAGCGCAGCGACTTAGACCGCTCGGCCATCCTGACAGCTCTTTCCTTCCCAGGTTCATTGGGGGACTTTGACACCTGGTAGCCCGCCATTCATTTCAATTGGGCATTTCGACCATTCATTCCTATGGGGGAATCTCTGGGATTCGAACCCGCGCCTCCAGTGGGGACTGCGACCCGAGCGCAGCGACTTAGACCGCTCAGCCATCCTGACAGCTCTTTCCTTCCCAGGTTCATTGGGGGACTTTGACACCTGGTAGCCCGCCATTCATTTCAATGGGGCATTTCGACCATTCATTCCTATGGGGGAATCTCTGGGATTCGAACCCTCGCCTCCAGTGGGGACTGCGACCCGAACGCAGCGACTTAGACCGCTCAGCCATCCTGACAGCTCTTTCCTTCCCAGGTTCATTGGGGGACTTTGACACCTGGTAGCCCGCCATTCATTTCAATTGGACATTTCGACCATTCATTCCTATGGGGGAATCTCTGGGATTCGAACCCGCGCCTCCAGTGGGGACTGCGACCCGAGCGCAGCGACTTAGACCACTCGGCCATCCTGACAGCTCTTTCCTTCCCAGGTTCATTGGGGGACTTTGACACCTGGTAGCCCGCCATTCATTTCAATGGGGCATTTCGACCATTCATTCCTATGGGGGAATCTCTGGGATTCGAACCCTCGCCTCCAGTGGGGACTGCGACCCGAGCGCAGCGACTTAGACCACTCGGCCATCCTGACAGCTCTTTCCTTCCCAGGTTCATTGGGGGACTTTGACACCTGGTAGCCCGCCATTCATTTCAATGGGGCATTTCGACCATTCATTCCTAAGGGGGAATCTCGGGGATTCGAACCCTCGCCTCCAGTGGGGACTGCGACCCGAACGCAGCGACTTAGACCGCTCAGCCATCCTGACAGCTCTTTCCTTCCCAGGTTCATTGGGGGACTTTGACACCTGGTAGCCCGCCATTCATTTCAATTGGGCATTTCGACCATTCATTCCTATGGGGGAATCTCTGGGATTCGAACCCGCGCCTCCAGTGGGGACTGCGACCCGAGCGCAGCGACTTAGACCGCTCAGCCATCCTGACAGCTCTTTCCTTCCCAGGTTCATTGGGGGACTTTGACACCTGGTAGCCCGCCATTCATTTCAATGGGGCATTTCGACCATTCATTCCTATGGGGGAATCTCTGGGATTCGAACCCGCGCCTCCAGTGGGGACTGCGACCCGAGCGCAGCGACTTAGACCGCTCGGCCATCCTGACAGCTCTTTCCTTCCCAGGTTCATTGGGGGACTTTGACACCTGGTAGCCCGCCATTCATTTCAATGGGGCATTTCGACCATTCATTCCTATGGGGGAATCTCTGGGATTCGAACCCTCGCCTCCAGTGGGGACTGCGACCCGAACGCAGCGACTTAGACTGCTCAGCCATCCTGACAGCTCTTTCCTTCCAATGTTCAATGGGGGACTTTGACACCTGGTATCCCGCCATTCATTTCAATGGGGCATTTCGACCATTCATTCCTATGGGGGAATCTCTGGGATTCGAACCCGCGCCTCCAGTGGGGACTGCGACCCGAGCGCAGCGACTTAGACCGCTCAGCCATCCTGACAGCTCTTTCCTTCCCAGGTTCATTGGGGGACTTTGACACCTGGTAGCCCGCCATTCATTTCAATTGGGCATTTCGACCATTCATTCCTATGGGGGAATCTCTGGGATTCGAACCCGCGCCTCCAGTGGGGACTGCGACCCGAGCGCAGCGACTTAGACCGCTCAGCCATCCTGACAGCTCTTTCCTTCCCAGGTTCATTGGGGGACTTTGACACCTGGTAGCCCGCCATTTATTTCAATTGGGCATTTCGACCTTTCATTCCTATGGGGGAATCTCTGGGATTCGAACCCGCGCCTCCAGTGGGGACTGCGACCCGAGCGCAGCGACTTAGACCGCTCGGCCATCCTGACAGCTCTTTCCTTCCCAGGTTCATTGGGGGACTTTGACACCTGGTAGCCCGCCATTCATTTCAATTGGGCATTTCGACCATTCATTCCTATGGGGGAATCTCTGGGATTCGAACCCGCGCCTCAAGTGGGGACTGCGACCCGAGCGCCAGCGACTTAGACCACTCGGCCATCCTGACAGCTCTTTCCTTCCCAGGTTCATTGGGGGACTTTGACACCTGGTAGCCCGCCATTTATTTCAATTGGGCATTTCGACCATTCATTCCTATGGGGAATCACTGGGATTCGAACCCGCGCCTCCAGTGGGGACTGCGACCCGAGCGCAGCGACTTAGACCACTCGGCCATCCTGACAGCTCTTTCCTTCCCAGGTTCATTGGGGGACTTTGACACCTGGTATCCCGCCATTCATTTCAATTGGGCATTTCGACCATTCATTCCTATGGGGGAATCTCTGGGATTCGAACCCGCGCCTCCAGTGGGGACTGCGACCCGAGCGCAGCGACTTAGACCGCTCAGCCATCCTGACAGCTCTTTCCTTCCCAGGTTCATTGGGGGACTTTGACACCTGGTAGCCCGCCATTCATTTCAATGGGGCATTTCGACCATTCATTCCTATGGGGGAATCTCTGGGATTCGAACCCTCGCCTCCAGTGGGGACTGCGACCCGAACGCAGCGACTTAGACCGCTCGGCCATCCTGACAGCTCTTTCCTTCCAGGTTCATTGGGGGACTTTGACACCTGGTAGCCCGCCATTCATTTCAATTGGGCATTTCGACCATTCATTCCTATGGGGAATCTCTGGGATTCGAACCCGCGCCTCCAGTGGGGACTGCGACCCGAGCGCAGCGACTTAGACCACTCGGCCATCCTGACAGCTCTTTCCTTCCCAGGTTCATTGGGGGACTTTGACACCCTGGTAGCCCGCCATTTATTTCAATTGGGCATTTCGACCATTCATTCCTATGGGGGAATCTCTGGGATTCGAACCCGCGCCTCCAGTGGGGACTGCGACCCGAGCGCAGCGACTTAGACCGCTCAGCCATCCTGACAGCTCTTTCCTTCCCAGGTTCATTGGGGGACTTTGACACCTGGTAGCCCGCCATTCATTTCAATTGGACATTTCGACCATTCATTCCTATGGGGGAATCTCTGGGATTCGAACCCGCGCCTCCAGTGGGGACTGCGACCCGAGCGCAGCGACTTAGACCACTCGGCCATCCTGACAGCTCTTTCCTTCCCAGGTTCATTGGGGGACTTTGACACCTGGTAGCCCGCCATTCATTTCAATGGGGCATTTCGACCATTCATTCCTATGGGGGAATCTCTGGGATTCGAACCCTCGCCTCCAGTGGGGACTGCGACCCGAACGCAGCGACTTAGACCGCTCGGCCATCCTGACAGCTCTTTCCTTCCCAGGTTCATTGGGGGACTTTGACACCTGGTAGCCCGCCATTCATTTCAATTGGGCATTTCGACCATTCATTCCTATGGGGAATCTCTGGGATTCGAACCGCGCCTCCAGTGGGGACTGCGACCCGAGCGCAGCGACTTAGACCGCTCAGCCATCCTGACAGCTCTTTCCTTCCAAGGTTCAATGGGGGACTTTGACACCTGGTAGCCCGCCATTCATTTCAATTGGGCATTTCGACCATTCATTCCTATGGGGGAATCTCTGGGATTCGAACCCGCGCCTCCAGTGGGGACTGCGACCCGAGCGCAGCGACTTAGACCGCTCGGCCATCCTGACAGCTCTTTCCTTCCCAGGTTCATTGGGGGACTTTGACACCTGGTAGCCCGCCATTCATTTCAATGGGGCATTTCGACCATTCATTCCTATGGGGGAATCTCTGGGATTCGAACCCGCGCCTCCAGTGGGGACTGCGACCCGAGCGCAGCGACTTAGACCGCTCGGCCATCCTGACAGCTCTTTCCTTCCCAGGTTCATTGGGGGACTTTGACACCTGGTAGCCCGCCATTCATTTCAATGGGGCATTTCGACCATTCATTCCTATGGGGGAATCTCTGGGATTCGAACCCTCGCCTCCAGTGGGGACTGCGACCCGAACGCAGCGACTTAGACCGCTCAGCCATCCTGACAGCTCTTTCCTTCCAATGTTCAATGGGGGGACTTTGACACCTGGTATCCCGCCATTCATTTCAATTGGACATTTCGACCATTCATTCCTATGGGGGAATCTCTGGGATTCGAACCCGCGCCTCCAGTGGGGACTGCGACCCGAGCGCAGCGACTTAGACCGCTCAGCCATCCTGACAGCTCTTTCCTTCCCAGGTTCATTGGGGGACTTTGACACCTGGTAGCCCGCCATTCATTTCAATGGGGCATTTCGACCATTCATTCCTATGGGGGAATCTCTGGGATTCGAACCCTCGCCTCCAGTGGGGACTGCGACCCGAACGCAGCGACTTAGACCGCTCAGCCATCCTGACAGCTCTTTCCTTCCCAGGTTCATTGGGGGACTTTGACACCTGGTAGCCCGCCATTCATTTCAATTGGACATTTCGACCATTCATTCCTATGGGGGAATCTCTGGGATTCGAACCCGCGCCTCCAGTGGGGACTGCGACCCGAGCGCAGCGACTTAGACCACTCGGCCATCCTGACAGCTCTTTCCTTCCCAGGTTCATTGGGGGACTTTGACACCTGGTAGCCCGCCATTCATTTCAATGGGGCATTTCGACCATTCATTCCTATGGGGGAATCTCTGGGATTCGAACCCTCGCCTCCAGTGGGGACTGCGACCCGAGCGCAGCGACTTAGACCACTCGGCCATCCTGACAGCTCTTTCCTTCCCAGGTTCATTGGGGGACTTTGACACCTGGTAGCCCGCCATTCATTTCAATGGGGCATTTCGACCATTCATTCCTATGGGGGAATCTCGGGGATTCGAACCCTCGCCTCCAGTGGGGACTGCGACCCGAACGCAGCGACTTAGACCGCTCAGCCATCCTGACAGCTCTTTCCTTCCCAGGTTCATTGGGGGACTTTGACACCTGGTAGCCCGCCATTCATTTCAATTGGGCATTTCGACCATTCATTCCTATGGGGGAATCTCTGGGATTCGAACCCGCGCCTCCAGTGGGGACTGCGACCCGAGCGCAGCGACTTAGACCGCTCAGCCATCCTGACAGCTCTTTCCTTCCCAGGTTCATTGGGGGACTTTGACACCTGGTAGCCCGCCATTCATTTCAATGGGGCATTTCGACCATTCATTCCTATGGGGGAATCTCTGGGATTCGAACCCGCGCCTCCAGTGGGGACTGCGACCCGAGCGCAGCGACTTAGACCGCTCGGCCATCCTGACAGCTCTTTCCTTCCCAGGTTCATTGGGGGACTTTGACACCTGGTAGCCCGCCATTCATTTCAATGGGGCATTTCGACCATTCATTCCTATGGGGGAATCTCTGGGATTCGAACCCTCGCCTCCAGTGGGGACTGCGACCCGAACGCAGCGACTTAGACTGCTCAGCCATCCTGACAGCTCTTTCCTTCCAATGTTCAATGGGGGACTTTGACACCTGGTATCCCGCCATTCATTTCAATGGGGCATTTCGACCATTCATTCCTATGGGGGAATCTCTGGGATTCGAACCCGCGCCTCCAGTGGGGACTGCGACCCGAGCGCAGCGACTTAGACCGCTCAGCCATCCTGACAGCTCTTTCCTTCCCAGGTTCATTGGGGGACTTTGACACCTGGTAGCCCGCCATTCATTTCAATTGGGCATTTCGACCATTCATTCCTATGGGGGAATCTCTGGGATTCGAACCCGCGCCTCCAGTGGGGACTGCGACCCGAGCGCAGCGACTTAGACCGCTCAGCCATCCTGACAGCTCTTTCCTTCCCAGGTTCATTGGGGGACTTTGACACCTGGTAGCCCGCCATTTATTTCAATTGGGCATTTCGACCTTTCATTCCTATGGGGGAATCTCTGGGATTCGAACCCGCGCCTCCAGTGGGGACTGCGACCCGAGCGCAGCGACTTAGACCACTCGGCCATCCTGACAGCTCTTTCCTTCCCAGGTTCATTGGGGGACTTTGACACCTGGTATCCCGCCATTCATTTCAATTGGGCATTTCGACCATTCATTCCTATGGGGGAATCTCTGGGATTCGAACCCGCGCCTCCAGTGGGGACTGCGACCCGAGCGCAGCGACTTAGACCGCTCAGCCATCCTGACAGCTCTTTCCTTCCCAGGTTCATTGGGGGACTTTGACACCTGGTAGCCCGCCATTCATTTCAATGGGGCATTTCGACCATTCATTCCTATGGGGGAATCTCTGGGATTCGAACCCTCGCCTCCAGTGGGGACTGCGACCCGAACGCAGCGACTTAGACCGCTCAGCCATCCTGACAGCTCTTTCCTTCCCAGGTTCATTGGGGGACTTTGACACCTGGTAGCCCGCCATTCATTTCAATTGGACATTTCGACCATTCATTCCTATGGGGGAATATCTGGGATTCGAACCCGCGCCTCCAGTGGGGACTGCGACCCGAGCGCAGCGACTTAGACCACTCGGCCATCCTGACAGCTCTTTCCTTCCCAGGTTCATTGGGGGACTTTGACACCTGGTAGCCCGCCATTCATTTCAATGGGGCATTTCGACCATTCATTCCTATGGGGGAATCTCTGGGATTCGAACCCTCGCCTCCAGTGGGGACTGCGACCCGAGCGCAGCGACTTAGACCACTCGGCCATCCTGACAGCTCTTTCCTTCCCAGGTTCATTGGGGGACTTTGACACCTGGTAGCCCGCCATTCATTTCAATGGGGCATTTCGACCATTCATTCCTATGGGGGAATCTCGGGGATTCGAACCCTCGCCTCCAGTGGGGACTGCGACCCGAACGCAGCGACTTAGACCGCTCAGCCATCCTGACAGCTCTTTCCTTCCCAGGTTCATTGGGGGACTTTGACACCTGGTAGCCCGCCATTCATTTCAATTGGGCATTTCGACCATTCATTCCTATGGGGGAATCTCTGGGATTCGAACCCGCGCCTCCAGTGGGGACTGCGACCCGAGCGCAGCGACTTAGACCGCTCAGCCATCCTGACAGCTCTTTCCTTCCCAGGTTCATTGGGGGACTTTGACACCTGGTAGCCCGCCATTCATTTCAATGGGGCATTTCGACCATTCATTCCTATGGGGGAATCTCTGGGATTCGAACCCGCGCCTCCAGTGGGGACTGCGACCCGAGCGCAGCGACTTAGACCGCTCGGCCATCCTGACAGCTCTTTCCTTCCCAGGTTCATTGGGGGACTTTGACACCTGGTAGCCCGCCATTCATTTCAATGGGGCATTTCGACCATTCATTCCTATGGGGGAATCTCTGGGATTCGAACCCTCGCCTCCAGTGGGGACTGCGACCCGAACGCAGCGACTTAGACTGCTCAGCCATCCTGACAGCTCTTTCCTTCCAATGTTCAATGGGGGACTTTGACACCTGGTATCCCGCCATTCATTTCAATGGGGCATTTCGACCATTCATTCCTATGGGGGAATCTCTGGGATTCGAACCCGCGCCTCCAGTGGGGACTGCGACCCGAGCGCAGCGACTTAGACCGCTCAGCCATCCTGACAGCTCTTTCCTTCCCAGGTTCATTGGGGGACTTTGACACCTGGTAGCCCGCCATTCATTTCAATTGGGCATTTCGACCATTCATTCCTATGGGGGAATCTCTGGGATTCGAACCCGCGCCTCCAGTGGGGACTGCGACCCGAGCGCAGCGACTTAGACCGCTCAGCCATCCTGACAGCTCTTTCCTTCCCAGGTTCATTGGGGGACTTTGACACCTGGTAGCCCGCCATTTATTTCAATTGGGCATTTCGACCTTTCATTCCTATGGGGGAATCTCTGGGATTCGAACCCGCGCCTCCAGTGGGGACTGCGACCCGAGCGCAGCGACTTAGACCGCTCGGCCATCCTGACAGCTCTTTCCTTCCCAGGTTCATTGGGGGACTTTGACACCTGGTAGCCCGCCATTCATTTCAATTGGGCATTTCGACCATTCATTCCTATGGGGGAATCTCTGGGATTCGAACCCGCGCCTCAAGTGGGGACTGCGACCCGAGCGCAGCGACTTAGACCACTCGGCCATCCTGACAGCTCTTTCCTTCCCAGGTTCATTGGGGGACTTTGACACCTGGTAGCCCGCCATTTATTTCAATTGGGCATTTCGACCATTCATTCCTATGGGGGAATCACTGGGATTCGAACCCGCGCCTCCAGTGGGGACTGCGACCCGAGCGCAGCGACTTAGACCACTCGGCCATCCTGACAGCTCTTTCCTTCCCAGGTTCATTGGGGGACTTTGACACCTGGTATCCCGCCATTCATTTCAATTGGGCATTTCGACCATTCATTCCTATGGGGGAATCTCTGGGATTCGAACCCGCGCCTCCAGTGGGGACTGCGACCCGAGCGCAGCGACTTAGACCGCTCAGCCATCCTGACAGCTCTTTCCTTCCCAGGTTCATTGGGGGACTTTGACACCTGGTAGCCCGCCATTCATTTCAATGGGGCATTTCGACCATTCATTCCTATGGGGGAATCTCTGGGATTCGAACCCTCGCCTCCAGTGGGGACTGCGACCCGAACGCAGCGACTTAGACCGCTCGGCCATCCTGACAGCTCTTTCCTTCCCAGGTTCATTGGGGGACTTTGACACCTGGTAGCCCGCCATTCATTTCAATTGGGCATTTCGACCATTCATTCCTATGGGGGAATCTCTGGGATTCGAACCCGCGCCTCCAGTGGGGACTGCGACCCGAGCGCAGCGACTTAGACCACTCGGCCATCCTGACAGCTCTTTCCTTCCCAGGTTCATTGGGGGACTTTGACACCTGGTAGCCCGCCATTTATTTCAATTGGGCATTTCGACCATTCATTCCTATGGGGGAATCTCTGGGATTCGAACCCGCGCCTCCAGTGGGGACTGCGACCCGAGCGCAGCGACTTAGACCGCTCAGCCATCCTGACAGCTCTTTCCTTCCCAGGTTCATTGGGGGACTTTGACACCTGGTAGCCCGCCATTCATTTCAATTGGACATTTCGACCATTCATTCCTATGGGGGAATCTCTGGGATTCGAACCCGCGCCTCCAGTGGGGACTGCGACCCGAGCGCAGCGACTTAGACCACTCGGCCATCCTGACAGCTCTTTCCTTCCCAGGTTCATTGGGGGACTTTGACACCTGGTAGCCCGCCATTCATTTCAATGGGGCATTTCGACCATTCATTCCTATGGGGGAATCTCTGGGATTCGAACCCTCGCCTCCAGTGGGGACTGCGACCCGAACGCAGCGACTTAGACCGCTCGGCCATCCTGACAGCTCTTTCCTTCCCAGGTTCATTGGGGGACTTTGACACCTGGTAGCCCGCCATTCATTTCAATTGGGCATTTCGACCATTCATTCCTATGGGGGAATCTCTGGGATTCGAACCCGCGCCTCCAGTGGGGACTGCGACCCGAGCGCAGCGACTTAGACCGCTCAGCCATCCTGACAGCTCTTTCCTTCCAAGGTTCAATGGGGGACTTTGACACCTGGTAGCCCGCCATTCATTTCAATTGGGCATTTCGACCATTCATTCCTATGGGGGAATCTCTGGGATTCGAACCCGCGCCTCCAGTGGGGACTGCGACCCGAGCGCAGCGACTTAGACCGCTCGGCCATCCTGACAGCTCTTTCCTTCCCAGGTTCATTGGGGGACTTTGACACCTGGTAGCCCGCCATTCATTTCAATGGGGGAATATCTGGGATTCGAACCCGCGCCTCCAGTGGGGACTGCGACCCGAGCGCAGCGACTTAGACCACTCGGCCATCCTGACAGCTCTTTCCTTCCCAGGTTCATTGGGGGACTTTGACACCTGGTAGCCCGCCATTCATTTCAATGGGGCATTTCGACCATTCATTCCTATGGGGGAATCTCTGGGATTCGAACCCTCGCCTCCAGTGGGGACTGCGACCCGAGCGCAGCGACTTAGACCACTCGGCCATCCTGACAGCTCTTTCCTTCCCAGGTTCATTGGGGGACTTTGACACCTGGTAGCCCGCCATTCATTTCAATGGGGCATTTCGACCATTCATTCCTATGGGGGAATCTCGGGGATTCGAACCCTCGCCTCCAGTGGGGACTGCGACCCGAACGCAGCGACTTAGACCGCTCAGCCATCCTGACAGCTCTTTCCTTCCCAGGTTCATTGGGGGACTTTGACACCTGGTAGCCCGCCATTCATTTCAATTGGGCATTTCGACCATTCATTCCTATGGGGGAATCTCTGGGATTCGAACCCGCGCCTCCAGTGGGGACTGCGACCCGAGCGCAGCGACTTAGACCGCTCAGCCATCCTGACAGCTCTTTCCTTCCCAGGTTCATTGGGGGACTTTGACACCTGGTAGCCCGCCATTCATTTCAATGGGGCATTTCGACCATTCATTCCTATGGGGGAATCTCTGGGATTCGAACCCGCGCCTCCAGTGGGGACTGCGACCCGAGCGCAGCGACTTAGACCGCTCGGCCATCCTGACAGCTCTTTCCTTCCCAGGTTCATTGGGGGACTTTGACACCTGGTAGCCCGCCATTCATTTCAATGGGGCATTTCGACCATTCATTCCTATGGGGGAATCTCTGGGATTCGAACCCTCGCCTCCAGTGGGGACTGCGACCCGAACGCAGCGACTTAGACTGCTCAGCCATCCTGACAGCTCTTTCCTTCCAATGTTCAATGGGGGACTTTGACACCTGGTATCCCGCCATTCATTTCAATGGGGCATTTCGACCATTCATTCCTATGGGGGAATCTCTGGGATTCGAACCCGCGCCTCCAGTGGGGACTGCGACCCGAGCGCAGCGACTTAGACCGCTCAGCCATCCTGACAGCTCTTTCCTTCCCAGGTTCATTGGGGGACTTTGACACCTGGTAGCCCGCCATTCATTTCAATTGGGCATTTCGACCATTCATTCCTATGGGGGAATCTCTGGGATTCGAACCCGCGCCTCCAGTGGGGACTGCGACCCGAGCGCAGCGACTTAGACCGCTCAGCCATCCTGACAGCTCTTTCCTTCCCAGGTTCATTGGGGGACTTTGACACCTGGTAGCCCGCCATTTATTTCAATTGGGCATTTCGACCTTTCATTCCTATGGGGGAATCTCTGGGATTCGAACCCGCGCCTCCAGTGGGGACTGCGACCCGAGCGCAGCGACTTAGACCGCTCGGCCATCCTGACAGCTCTTTCCTTCCCAGGTTCATTGGGGGACTTTGACACCTGGTAGCCCGCCATTCATTTCAATTGGGCATTTCGACCATTCATTCCTATGGGGGAATCTCTGGGATTCGAACCCGCGCCTCAAGTGGGGACTGCGACCCGAGCGCAGCGACTTAGACCACTCGGCCATCCTGACAGCTCTTTCCTTCCCAGGTTCATTGGGGGACTTTGACACCTGGTAGCCCGCCATTTATTTCAATTGGGCATTTCGACCATTCATTCCTATGGGGGAATCACTGGGATTCGAACCCGCGCCTCCAGTGGGGACTGCGACCCGAGCGCAGCGACTTAGACCACTCGGCCATCCTGACAGCTCTTTCCTTCCCAGGTTCATTGGGGGACTTTGACACCTGGTATCCCGCCATTCATTTCAATTGGGCATTTCGACCATTCATTCCTATGGGGGAATCTCTGGGATTCGAACCCGCGCCTCCAGTGGGGACTGCGACCCGAGCGCAGCGACTTAGACCGCTCAGCCATCCTGACAGCTCTTTCCTTCCCAGGTTCATTGGGGGACTTTGACACCTGGTAGCCCGCCATTCATTTCAATGGGGCATTTCGACCATTCATTCCTATGGGGGAATCTCTGGGATTCGAACCCTCGCCTCCAGTGGGGACTGCGACCCGAACGCAGCGACTTAGACCGCTCGGCCATCCTGACAGCTCTTTCCTTCCCAGGTTCATTGGGGGACTTTGACACCTGGTAGCCCGCCATTCATTTCAATTGGGCATTTCGACCATTCATTCCTATGGGGGAATCTCTGGGATTCGAACCCGCGCCTCCAGTGGGGACTGCGACCCGAGCGCAGCGACTTAGACCACTCGGCCATCCTGACAGCTCTTTCCTTCCCAGGTTCATTGGGGGACTTTGACACCTGGTAGCCCGCCATTTATTTCAATTGGGCATTTCGACCATTCATTCCTATGGGGGAATCTCTGGGATTCGAACCCGCGCCTCCAGTGGGGACTGCGACCCGAGCGCAGCGACTTAGACCGCTCAGCCATCCTGACAGCTCTTTCCTTCCCAGGTTCATTGGGGGACTTTGACACCTGGTAGCCCGCCATTCATTTCAATTGGACATTTCGACCATTCATTCCTATGGGGGAATCTCTGGGATTCGAACCCGCGCCTCCAGTGGGGACTGCGACCCGAGCGCAGCGACTTAGACCACTCGGCCATCCTGACAGCTCTTTCCTTCCCAGGTTCATTGGGGGACTTTGACACCTGGTAGCCCGCCATTCATTTCAATGGGGCATTTCGACCATTCATTCCTATGGGGGAATCTCTGGGATTCGAACCCTCGCCTCCAGTGGGGACTGCGACCCGAACGCAGCGACTTAGACCGCTCGGCCATCCTGACAGCTCTTTCCTTCCCAGGTTCATTGGGGGACTTTGACACCTGGTAGCCCGCCATTCATTTCAATTGGGCATTTCGACCATTCATTCCTATGGGGGAATCTCTGGGATTCGAACCCGCGCCTCCAGTGGGGACTGCGACCCGAGCGCAGCGACTTAGACCGCTCAGCCATCCTGACAGCTCTTTCCTTCCAAGGTTCAATGGGGGACTTTGACACCTGGTAGCCCGCCATTCATTTCAATTGGGCATTTCGACCATTCATTCCTATGGGGGAATCTCTGGGATTCGAACCCGCGCCTCCAGTGGGGACTGCGACCCGAGCGCAGCGACTTAGACCGCTCGGCCATCCTGACAGCTCTTTCCTTCCCAGGTTCATTGGGGGACTTTGACACCTGGTAGCCCGCCATTCATTTCAATGGGGCATTTCGACCATTCATTCCTATGGGGGAATCTCTGGGATTCGAACCCGCGCCTCCAGTGGGGACTGCGACCCGAGCGCAGCGACTTAGACCGCTCGGCCATCCTGACAGCTCTTTCCTTCCCAGGTTCATTGGGGGACTTTGACACCTGGTAGCCCGCCATTCATTTCAATGGGGCATTTCGACCATTCATTCCTATGGGGGAATCTCTGGGATTCGAACCCTCGCCTCCAGTGGGGACTGCGACCCGAACGCAGCGACTTAGACCGCTCAGCCATCCTGACAGCTCTTTCCTTCCAATGTTCAATGGGGGACTTTGACACCTGGTATCCCGCCATTCATTTCAATTGGACATTTCGACCATTCATTCCTATGGGGGAATCTCTGGGATTCGAACCCGCGCCTCCAGTGGGGACTGCGACCCGAGCGCAGCGACTTAGACCACTCGGCCATCCTGACAGCTCTTTCCTTCCCAGGTTCATTGGGGGACTTTGACACCTGGTAGCCCGCCATTCATTTCAATGGGGCATTTCGACCATTCATTCCTATGGGGGAATCTCTGGGATTCGAACCCTCGCCTCCAGTGGGGACTGCGACCCGAGCGCAGCGACTTAGACCACTCGGCCATCCTGACAGCTCTTTCCTTCCCAGGTTCATTGGGGGACTTTGACACCTGGTAGCCCGCCATTCATTTCAATGGGGCATTTCGACCATTCATTCCTATGGGGGAATCTCGGGGATTCGAACCCTCGCCTCCAGTGGGGACTGCGACCCGAACGCAGCGACTTAGACCGCTCAGCCATCCTGACAGCTCTTTCCTTCCCAGGTTCATTGGGGGACTTTGACACCTGGTAGCCCGCCATTCATTTCAATTGGACATTTCGACCATTCATTCCTATGGGGGAATCTCTGGGATTCGAACCCGCGCCTCCAGTGGGGACTGCGACCCGAGCGCAGCGACTTAGACCACTCGGCCATCCTGACAGCTCTTTCCTTCCCAGGTTCATTGGGGGACTTTGACACCTGGTAGCCCGCCATTCATTTCAATGGGGCATTTCGACCATTCATTCCTATGGGGGAATCTCTGGGATTCGAACCCTCGCCTCCAGTGGGGACTGCGACCCGAGCGCAGCGACTTAGACCGCTCAGCCATCCTGACAGCTCTTTCCTTCCAAGGTTCAATGGGGGACTTTGACACCTGGTAGCCCGCCATTCATTTCAATTGGGCATTTCGACCATTCATTCCTATGGGGGAATCTCTGGGATTCGAACCCGCGCCTCCAGTGGGGACTGCGACCCGAGCGCAGCGACTTAGACCGCTCGGCCATCCTGACAGCTCTTTCCTTCCCAGGTTCATTGGGGGACTTTGACACCTGGTAGCCCGCCATTCATTTCAATGGGGCATTTCGACCATTCATTCCTATGGGGGAATCTCTGGGATTCGAACCCGCGCCTCCAGTGGGGACTGCGACCCGAGCGCAGCGACTTAGACCGCTCGGCCATCCTGACAGCTCTTTCCTTCCCAGGTTCATTGGGGGACTTTGACACCTGGTAGCCCGCCATTCATTTCAATGGGGCATTTCGACCATTCATTCCTATGGGGGAATCTCTGGGATTCGAACCCTCGCCTCCAGTGGGGACTGCGACCCGAACGCAGCGACTTAGACCGCTCAGCCATCCTGACAGCTCTTTCCTTCCAATGTTCAATGGGGGACTTTGACACCTGGTATCCCGCCATTCATTTCAATTGGACATTTCGACCATTCATTCCTATGGGGGAATCTCTGGGATTCGAACCCGCGCCTCCAGTGGGGACTGCGACCCGAGCGCAGCGACTTAGACCACTCGGCCATCCTGACAGCTCTTTCCTTCCCAGGTTCATTGGGGGACTTTGACACCTGGTAGCCCGCCATTCATTTCAATGGGGCATTTCGACCATTCATTCCTATGGGGGAATCTCTGGGATTCGAACCCTCGCCTCCAGTGGGGACTGCGACCCGAGCGCAGCGACTTAGACCACTCGGCCATCCTGACAGCTCTTTCCTTCCCAGGTTCATTGGGGGACTTTGACACCTGGTAGCCCGCCATTCATTTCAATGGGGCATTTCGACCATTCATTCCTATGGGGGAATCTCGGGGATTCGAACCCTCGCCTCCAGTGGGGACTGCGACCCGAACGCAGCGACTTAGACCGCTCAGCCATCCTGACAGCTCTTTCCTTCCCAGGTTCATTGGGGGACTTTGACACCTGGTAGCCCGCCATTCATTTCAATTGGGCATTTCGACCATTCATTCCTATGGGGGAATCTCTGGGATTCGAACCCGCGCCTCCAGTGGGGACTGCGACCCGAGCGCAGCGACTTAGACCACTCGGCCATCCTGACAGCTCTTTCCTTCCCAGGTTCATTGGGGGACTTTGACACCTGGTAGCCCGCCATTCATTTCAATGGGGCATTTCGACCATTCATTCCTATGGGGGAATCTCTGGGATTCGAACCCTCGCCTCCAGTGGGGACTGCGACCCGAGCGCAGCGACTTAGACCACTCGGCCATCCTGACAGCTCTTTCCTTCCCAGGTTCATTGGGGGACTTTGACACCTGGTAGCCCGCCATTCATTTCAATTGGGCATTTCGACCATTCATTCCTATGGGGGAATCTCTGGGATTCGAACCCGCGCCTCCAGTGGGGACTGCGACCCGAGCGCAGCGACTTAGACCGCTCAGCCATCCTGACAGCTCTTTCCTTCCAAGGTTCAATGGGGGACTTTGACACCTGGTAGCCCGCCATTCATTTCAATTGGGCATTTCGACCATTCATTCCTATGGGGGAATCTCTGGGATTCGAACCCGCGCCTCCAGTGGGGACTGCGACCCGAGCGCAGCGACTTAGACCGCTCGGCCATCCTGACAGCTCTTTCCTTCCCAGGTTCATTGGGGGACTTTGACACCTGGTAGCCCGCCATTCATTTCAATGGGGCATTTCGACCATTCATTCCTATGGGGGAATCTCTGGGATTCGAACCCGCGCCTCCAGTGGGGACTGCGACCCGAGCGCAGCGACTTAGACCGCTCGGCCATCCTGACAGCTCTTTCCTTCCCAGGTTCATTGGGGGACTTTGACACCTGGTAGCCCGCCATTCATTTCAATGGGGCATTTCGACCATTCATTCCTATGGGGGAATCTCTGGGATTCGAACCCTCGCCTCCAGTGGGGACTGCGACCCGAACGCAGCGACTTAGACCGCTCAGCCATCCTGACAGCTCTTTCCTTCCAATGTTCAATGGGGGACTTTGACACCTGGTATCCCGCCATTCATTTCAATGGGGCATTTCGACCATTCATTCCTATGGGGGAATCTCTGGGATTCGAACCCGCGCCTCCAGTGGGGACTGCGACCCGAGCGCAGCGACTTAGACCGCTCAGCCATCCTGACAGCTCTTTCCTTCCCAGGTTCATTGGGGGACTTTGACACCTGGTAGCCCGCCATTCATTTCAATTGGGCATTTCGACCATTCATTCCTATGGGGGAATCACTGGGATTCGAACCCGCGCCTCCAGTGGGGACTGCGACCCGAGCGCAGCGACTTAGACCACTCGGCCATCCTGACAGCTCTTTCCTTCCCAGGTTCATTGGGGGACTTTGACACCTGGTATCCCGCCATTCATTTCAATTGGGCATTTCGACCATTCATTCCTATGGGGGAATCTCTGGGATTCGAACCCGCGCCTCCAGTGGGGACTGCGACCCGAGCGCAGCGACTTAGACCGCTCAGCCATCCTGACAGCTCTTTCCTTCCCAGGTTCATTGGGGGACTTTGACACCTGGTAGCCCGCCATTCATTTCAATGGGGCATTTCGACCATTCATTCCTATGGGGGAATCTCTGGGATTCGAACCCTCGCCTCCAGTGGGGACTGCGACCCGAACGCAGCGACTTAGACCGCTCAGCCATCCTGACAGCTCTTTCCTTCCCAGGTTCATTGGGGGACTTTGACACCTGGTAGCCCGCCATTCATTTCAATTGGACATTTCGACCATTCATTCCTATGGGGGAATCTCTGGGATTCGAACCCGCGCCTCCAGTGGGGACTGCGACCCGAGCGCAGCGACTTAGACCACTCGGCCATCCTGACAGCTCTTTCCTTCCCAGGTTCATTGGGGGACTTTGACACCTGGTAGCCCGCCATTCATTTCAATGGGGCATTTCGACCATTCATTCCTATGGGGGAATCTCTGGGATTCGAACCCTCGCCTCCAGTGGGGACTGCGACCCGAGCGCAGCGACTTAGACCACTCGGCCATCCTGACAGCTCTTTCCTTCCCAGGTTCATTGGGGGACTTTGACACCTGGTAGCCCGCCATTCATTTCAATGGGGCATTTCGACCATTCATTCCTATGGGGGAATCTCGGGGATTCGAACCCTCGCCTCCAGTGGGGACTGCGACCCGAACGCAGCGACTTAGACCGCTCAGCCATCCTGACAGTTCTTTCCTTCCCAGGTTCATTGGGGGACTTTGACACCTGGTAGCCCGCCATTCATTTCAATTGGGCATTTCGACCATTCATTCCTATGGGGGAATCTCTGGGATTCGAACCCGCGCCTCCAGTGGGGACTGCGACCCGAGCGCAGCGACTTAGACCGCTCAGCCATCCTGACAGCTCTTTCCTTCCCAGGTTCATTGGGGGACTTTGACACCTGGTAGCCCGCCATTCATTTCAATGGGGCATTTCGACCATTCATTCCTATGGGGGAATCTCTGGGATTCGAACCCGCGCCTCCAGTGGGGACTGCGACCCGAGCGCAGCGACTTAGACCGCTCGGCCATCCTGACAGCTCTTTCCTTCCCAGGTTCATTGGGGGACTTTGACACCTGGTAGCCCGCCATTCATTTCAATGGGGCATTTCGACCATTCATTCCTATGGGGGAATCTCTGGGATTCGAACCCTCGCCTCCAGTGGGGACTGCGACCCACGCAGCGACTTAGACTGCTCAGCCATCCTGACAGCTCTTTCCTTCCAATGTTCAATGGGGGACTTTGACACCTGGTATCCCGCCATTCATTTCAATGGGGCATTTCGACCATTCATTCCTATGGGGGAATCTCTGGGATTCGAACCCGCGCCTCCAGTGGGGACTGCGACCCGAGCGCAGCGACTTAGACCGCTCAGCCATCCTGACAGCTCTTTCCTTCCCAGGTTCATTGGGGGACTTTGACACCTGGTAGCCCGCCATTCATTTCAATTGGGCATTTCGACCATTCATTCCTATGGGGGAATCTCTGGGATTCGAACCCTCGCCTCCAGTGGGGACTGCGACCCGAACGCAGCGACTTAGACCGCTCAGCCATCCTGACAGCTCTTTCCTTCCCAGGTTCATTGGGGGACTTTGACACCTGGTAGCCCGCCATTCATTTCAATTGGACATTTCGACCATTCATTCCTATGGGGGAATCTCTGGGATTCGAACCCGCGCCTCCAGTGGGGACTGCGACCCGAGCGCAGCGACTTAGACCACTCGGCCATCCTGACAGCTCTTTCCTTCCCAGGTTCATTGGGGGACTTTGACACCTGGTAGCCCGCCATTCATTTCAATGGGGCATTTCGACCATTCATTCCTATGGGGGAATCTCTGGGATTCGAACCCTCGCCTCCAGTGGGGACTGCGACCCGAGCGCAGCGACTTAGACCACTCGGCCATCCTGACAGCTCTTTCCTTCCCAGGTTCATTGGGGGACTTTGACACCTGGTAGCCCGCCATTCATTTCAATGGGGCATTTCGACCATTCATTCCTATGGGGGAATCTCGGGGATTCGAACCCTCGCCTCCAGTGGGGACTGCGACCCGAACGCAGCGACTTAGACCGCTCAGCCATCCTGACAGCTCTTTCCTTCCCAGGTTCATTGGGGGACTTTGACACCTGGTAGCCCGCCATTCATTTCAATTGGGCATTTCGACCATTCATTCCTATGGGGGAATCTCTGGGATTCGAACCCGCGCCTCCAGTGGGGACTGCGACCCGAGCGCAGCGACTTAGACCGCTCAGCCATCCTGACAGCTCTTTCCTTCCCAGGTTCATTGGGGGACTTTGACACCTGGTAGCCCGCCATTCATTTCAATGGGGCATTTCGACCATTCATTCCTATGGGGGAATCTCTGGGATTCGAACCCGCGCCTCCAGTGGGGACTGCGACCCGAGCGCAGCGACTTAGACCGCTCGGCCATCCTGACAGCTCTTTCCTTCCCAGGTTCATTGGGGGACTTTGACACCTGGTAGCCCGCCATTCATTTCAATGGGGCATTTCGACCATTCATTCCTATGGGGGAATCTCTGGGATTCGAACCCTCGCCTCCAGTGGGGACTGCGACCCGAACGCAGCGACTTAGACTGCTCAGCCATCCTGACAGCTCTTTCCTTCCAATGTTCAATGGGGGACTTTGACACCTGGTATCCCGCCATTCATTTCAATGGGGCATTTCGACCATTCATTCCTATGGGGGAATCTCTGGGATTCGAACCCGCGCCTCCAGTGGGGACTGCGACCCGAGCGCAGCGACTTAGACCGCTCAGCCATCCTGACAGCTCTTTCCTTCCCAGGTTCATTGGGGGACTTTGACACCTGGTAGCCCGCCATTCATTTCAATTGGGCATTTCGACCATTCATTCCTATGGGGGAATCTCTGGGATTCGAACCCGCGCCTCCAGTGGGGACTGCGACCCGAGCGCTGCGACTTAGACCGCTCAGCCATCCTGACAGCTCTTTCCTTCCCAGGTTCATTGGGGGACTTTGACACCTGGTAGCCCGCCATTTATTTCAATTGGGCATTTCGACCTTTCATTCCTATGGGGGAATCTCTGGGATTCGAACCCGCGCCTCCAGTGGGGACTGCGACCCGAGCGCAGCGACTTAGACCACTCGGCCATCCTGACAGCTCTTTCCTTCCCAGGTTCATTGGGGGACTTTGACACCTGGTATCCCGCCATTCATTTCAATTGGGCATTTCGACCATTCATTCCTATGGGGGAATCTCTGGGATTCGAACCCGCGCCTCCAGTGGGGACTGCGACCCGAGCGCAGCGACTTAGACCGCTCAGCCATCCTGACAGCTCTTTCCTTCCCAGGTTCATTGGGGGACTTTGACACCTGGTAGCCCGCCATTCATTTCAATGGGGCATTTCGACCATTCATTCCTATGGGGGAATCTCTGGGATTCGAACCCTCGCCTCCAGTGGGGACTGCGACCCGAACGCAGCGACTTAGACCGCTCAGCCATCCTGACAGCTCTTTCCTTCCCAGGTTCATTGGGGGACTTTGACACCTGGTAGCCCGCCATTCATTTCAATTGGACATTTCGACCATTCATTCCTATGGGGGAATCTCTGGGATTCGAACCCGCGCCTCCAGTGGGGACTGCGACCCGAGCGCAGCGACTTAGACCACTCGGCCATCCTGACAGCTCTTTCCTTCCCAGGTTCATTGGGGGACTTTGACACCTGGTAGCCCGCCATTCATTTCAATGGGGCATTTCGACTATTCATTCCTATGGGGGAATCTCTGGGATTCGAACCCTCGCCTCCAGTGGGGACTGCGACCCGAGCGCAGCGACTTAGACCACTCGGCCATCCTGACAGCTCTTTCCTTCCCAGGTTCATTGGGGGACTTTGACACCTGGTAGCCCGCCATTCATTTCAATGGGGCATTTCGACCATTCATTCCTATGGGGGAATCTCGGGGATTCG
The DNA here is from genome assembly GCF_051991255.1 of Vanacampus margaritifer. Taxonomy (NCBI): domain Eukaryota; kingdom Metazoa; phylum Chordata; class Actinopteri; order Syngnathiformes; family Syngnathidae; genus Vanacampus; species Vanacampus margaritifer. Next base: position 41,567 of record NW_027520771.1, on the reverse strand, counting down.
AACCCTCGCCTCCAGTGGGGACTGCGACCCGAACGCAGCGACTTAGACCGCTCAGCCATCCTGACAGCTCTTTCCTTCCCAGGTTCATTGGGGGACTTTGACACCTGGTAGCCCGCCATTCATTTCAATTGGGCATTTCGACCATTCATTCCTATGGGGGAATCTCTGGGATTCGAACCCGCGCCTCCAGTGGGGACTGCGACCCGAGCGCAGCGACTTAGACCGCTCAGCCATCCTGACAGCTCTTTCCTTCCCAGGTTCATTGGGGGACTTTGACACCTGGTAGCCCGCCATTCATTTCAATGGGGCATTTCGACCATTCATTCCTATGGGGGAATCTCTGGGATTCGAACCCGCGCCTCCAGTGGGGACTGCGACCCGAGCGCAGCGACTTAGACCGCTCGGCCATCCTGACAGCTCTTTCCTTCCCAGGTTCATTGGGGGACTTTGACACCTGGTAGCCCGCCATTCATTTCAATGGGGCATTTCGACCATTCATTCCTATGGGGGAATCTCTGGGATTCGAACCCTCGCCTCCAGTGGGGACTGCGACCCGAACGCAGCGACTTAGACTGCTCAGCCATCCTGACAGCTCTTTCCTTCCAATGTTCAATGGGGGACTTTGACACCTGGTATCCCGCCATTCATTTCAATGGGGCATTTCGACCATTCATTCCTATGGGGGAATCTCTGGGATTCGAACCCGCGCCTCCAGTGGGGACTGCGACCCGAGCGCAGCGACTTAGACCGCTCAGCCATCCTGACAGCTCTTTCCTTCCCAGGTTCATTGGGGGACTTTGACACCTGGTAGCCCGCCATTCATTTCAATTGGGCATTTCGACCATTCATTCCTATGGGGGAATCTCTGGGATTCGAACCCGCGCCTCCAGTGGGGACTGCGACCCGAGCGCAGCGACTTAGACCGCTCAGCCATCCTGACAGCTCTTTCCTTCCCAGGTTCATTGGGGGACTTTGACACCTGGTAGCCCGCCATTCATTTCAATTGGGCATTTCGACCATTCATTCCTATGGGGGAATCTCTGGGATTCGAACCCGCGCCTCCAGTGGGGACTGCGACCCGAGCGCAGCGACTTAGACCGCTCAGCCATCCTGACAGCTCTTTCCTTCCCAGGTTCATTGGGGGACTTTGACACCTGGTAGCCCGCCATTTATTTCAATTGGGCATTTCGACCTTTCATTCCTATGGGGGAATCTCTGGGATTCGAACCCGCGCCTCCAGTGGGGACTGCGACCCGAGCGCAGCGACTTAGACCACTCGGCCATCCTGACAGCTCTTTCCTTCCCAGGTTCATTGGGGGACTTTGACACCTGGTATCCCGCCATTCATTTCAATTGGGCATTTCGACCATTCATTCCTATGGGGGAATCTCTGGGATTCGAACCCTCGCCTCCAGTGGGGACTGCGACCCGAACGCAGCGACTTAGACTGCTCAGCCATCCTGACAGCTCTTTCCTTCCAATGTTCAATGGGGGACTTTGACACCTGGTATCCCGCCATTCATTTCAATGGGGCATTTCGACCATTCATTCCTATGGGGGAATCTCTGGGATTCGAACCCGCGCCTCCAGTGGGGACTGCGACCCGAGCGCAGCGACTTAGACCGCTCAGCCATCCTGACAGCTCTTTCCTTCCCAGGTTCATTGGGGGACTTTGACACCTGGTAGCCCGCCATTCATTTCAATTGGGCATTTCGACCATTCATTCCTATGGGGGAATCTCTGGGATTCGAACCCGCGCCTCCAGTGGGGACTGCGACCCGAGCGCAGCGACTTAGACCGCTCAGCCATCCTGACAGCTCTTTCCTTCCCAGGTTCATTGGGGGACTTTGACACCTGGTAGCCCGCCATTCATTTCAATTGGGCATTTCGACCATTCATTCCTATGGGGGAATCTCTGGGATTCGAACCCGCGCCTCCAGTGGGGACTGCGACCCGAGCGCAGCGACTTAGACCGCTCAGCCATCCTGACAGCTCTTTCCTTCCCAGGTTCATTGGGGGACTTTGACACCTGGTAGCCCGCCATTTATTTCAATTGGGCATTTCGACCTTTCATTCCTATGGGGGAATCTCTGGGATTCGAACCCGCGCCTCCAGTGGGGACTGCGACCCGAGCGCAGCGACTTAGACCACTCGGCCATCCTGACAGCTCTTTCCTTCCCAGGTTCATTGGGGGACTTTGACACCTGGTATCCCGCCATTCATTTCAATTGGGCATTTCGACCATTCATTCCTATGGGGGAATCTCTGGGATTCGAACCCGCGCCTCCAGTGGGGACTGCGACCCGAGCGCAGCGACTTAGACCGCTCAGCCATCCTGACAGCTCTTTCCTTCCCAGGTTCATTGGGGGACTTTGACACCTGGTAGCCCGCCATTCATTTCAATGGGGCATTTCGACCATTCATTCCTATGGGGGAATCTCTGGGATTCGAACCCTCGCCTCCAGTGGGGACTGCGACCCGAACGCAGCGACTTAGACCGCTCAGCCATCCTGACAGCTCTTTCCTTCCCAGGTTCATTGGGGGACTTTGACACCTGGTAGCCCGCCATTCATTTCAATTGGACATTTCGACCATTCATTCCTATGGGGGAATCTCTGGGATTCGAACCCGCGCCTCCAGTGGGGACTGCGACCCGAGCGCAGCGACTTAGACCACTCGGCCATCCTGACAGCTCTTTCCTTCCCAGGTTCATTGGGGGACTTTGACACCTGGTAGCCCGCCATTCATTTCAATGGGGCATTTCGACCATTCATTCCTATGGGGGAATCTCTGGGATTCGAACCCTCGCCTCCAGTGGGGACTGCGACCCGAGCGCAGCGACTTAGACCACTCGGCCATCCTGACAGCTCTTTCCTTCCCAGGTTCATTGGGGGACTTTGACACCTGGTAGCCCGCCATTCATTTCAATGGGGCATTTCGACCATTCATTCCTATGGGGGAATCTCGGGGATTCGAACCCTCGCCTCCAGTGGGGACTGCGACCCGAACGCAGCGACTTAGACCGCTCAGCCATCCTGACAGCTCTTTCCTTCCCAGGTTCATTGGGGGACTTTGACACCTGGTAGCCCGCCATTCATTTCAATTGGGCATTTTGACCATTCATTCCTATGGGGGAATCTCTGGGATTCGAACCCGCGCCTCCAGTGGGGACTGCGACCCGAGCGCAGCGACTTAGACCGCTCAGCCATCCTGACAGCTCTTTCCTTCCCAGGTTCATTGGGGGACTTTGACACCTGGTAGCCCGCCATTCATTTCAATTGGGCATTTCGACCATTCATTCCTATGGGGGAATCTCTGGGATTCGAACCCTCGCCTCCAGTGGGGACTGCGACCCGAACGCAGCGACTTAGACCGCTCGGCCATCCTGACAGCTCTTTCCTTCCCAGGTTCATTGGGGGACTTTGACACCTGGTAGCCCGCCATTCATTTCAATTGGGCATTTCGACCATTCATTCCTATGGGGGAATCTCTGGGATTCGAACCCGCGCCTCCAGTGGGGACTGCGACCCGAGCGCAGCGACTTAGACCACTCGGCCATCCTGACAGCTCTTTCCTTCCCAGGTTCATTGGGGGACTTTGACACCTGGTAGCCCGCCATTTATTTCAATTGGGCATTTCGACCATTCATTCCTATGGGGGAATCTCTGGGATTCGAACCCGCGCCTCCAGTGGGGACTGCGACCCGAGCGCAGCGACTTAGACCGCTCAGCCATCCTGACAGCTCTTTCCTTCCAATGTTCAATGGGGGACTTTGACACCTGGTATCCCGCCATTCATTTCAATGGGGCATTTCGACCATTCATTCCTATGGGGGAATCTCTGGGATTCGAACCCGCGCCTCCAGTGGGGACTGCGACCCGAGCGCAGCGACTTAGACCGCTCAGCCATCCTGACAGCTCTTTCCTTCCCAGGTTCATTGGGGGACTTTGACACCTGGTAGCCCGCCATTCATTTCAATGGGGCATTTTGACCATTCATTCCTATGGGGGAATCTCTGGGATTCGAACCCTCGCCTCCAGTGGGGACTGCGACCCGAACGCAGCGACTTAGACCGCTCAGCCATCCTGACAGCTCTTTCCTTCCCAGGTTCATTGGGGGACTTTGACACCTGGTAGCCCGCCATTCATTTCAATTGGACATTTCGACCATTCATTCCTATGGGGGAATCTCTGGGATTCGAACCCGCGCCTCCAGTGGGGACTGCGACCCGAGCGCAGCGACTTAGACCACTCGGCCATCCTGACAGCTCTTTCCTTCCCAGGTTCATTGGGGGACTTTGACACCTGGTAGCCCGCCATTCATTTCAATGGGGCATTTCGACCATTCATTCCTATGGGGGAATCTCTGGGATTCGAACCCTCGCCTCCATTGGGGACTGCGACCCGAGCGCAGCGACTTAGACCACTCGGCCATCCTGACAGCTCTTTCCTTCCCAGGTTCATTGGGGGACTTTGACACCTGGTAGCCCGCCATTCATTTCAATTGGGCATTTCGACCATTCATTCCTATGGGGGAATCTCTGGGATTCGAACCCGCGCCTCCAGTGGGGGCTGCGACCCGAGCGCAGCGACTTAGACCGCTCAGCCATCCTGACAGCTCTTTCCTTCCCAGGTTCATTGGGGGACTTTGACACCTGGTAGCCCGCCATTCATTTCAATTGGGCATTTCGACCATTCATTCCTATGGGGGAATCTCTGGGATTCGAACCCGCGCCTCCAGTGGGGACTGCGACCCGAGCGCAGCGACTTAGACCACTCGGCCATCCTGACAGCTCTTTCCTTCCCAGGTTCATTGGGGGACTTTGACACCTGGTAGCCCGCCATTTATTTCAATTGGGCATTTCGACCATTCATTCCTATGGGGGAATCTCTGGGATTCGAACCCGCGCCTCCAGTGGGGGCTGCGACCCGAGCGCAGCGACTTAGACCGCTCAGCCATCCTGACAGCTCTTTCCTTCCCAGGTTCATTGGGGGACTTTGACACCTGGTAGCCCGCCATTCATTTCAATTGGGCATTTCGACCATTCATTCCTATGGGGGAATCTCTGGGATTCGAACCCGCGCCTCCAGTGGGGACTGCGACCCGAGCGCAGCGACTTAGACCGCTCGGCCATCCTGACAGCTCTTTCCTTCCCAGGTTCAATGGTGGACTTTGACACCTGGTATCCCGCCATTCATTTCAATTGGGCATTTCGACCATTCATTCCTATGGGGGAATCTCTGGGATTCGAACCTACGCCTCCAGTGGGGACTGCGACCCGAGCGCAGCGACTTAGACCGCTCGGCCATCCTGACAGCTCTTTCCTTCCCAGGTTCATTGGGGGACTTTGACACCTGGTAGCCCGCCATTCATTTCAATTGGGCATTTCGACCATTCATTCCTATGGGGGAATCTCTGGGATTCGAACCCGCGCCTCCAGTGGGGACTGCGACCCGAGCGCAGCGACTTAGACCGCTCAGCCATCCTGACAGCTCTTTCCTTCCCAGGTTCATTGGGGGACTTTGACACCTGGTAGCCCGCCATTCATTTCAATTGGGCATTTCGACCATTCATTCCTATGGGGGAATCTCTGGGATTCGAACCCGCGCCTCCAGTGGGGACTGCGACCCGAGCGCAGCGACTTAGACCGCTCGGCCATCCTGACAGCTCTTTCCTTCCCAGGTTCATTGGGGGACTTTGACACCTGGTAGCCCGCCATTCATTTCAATTGGGCATTTCGACCATTCATTCCTATGGGGGAATCTCTGGGATTCGAACCCGCGCCTCCAGTGGAGACTGCGACCCGAGCGCAGCGACTTAGACCACTCGGCCATCCTGACAGCTCTTTCCTTCCCAGGTTCATTGGGGGACTTTGACACCTGGTAGCCCGCCATTTATTTCAATTGGGCATTTCGACCATTCATTCCTATGGGGGAATCTCTGGGATTCGAACCCTCGCCTCCAGTGGGGACTGCGACCCGAACGCAGCGACTTAGACCGCTCAGCCATCCTGACAGCTCTTTCCTTCCCAGGTTCATTGGGGGACTTTGACACCTGGTAGCCCGCCATTCATTTCAATTGGACATTTCGACCATTCATTCCTATGGGGGAATCTCTGGGATTCGAACCCGCGCCTCCAGTGGGGGCTGCGACCCGAGCGCAGCGACTTAGACCGCTCAGCCATCCTGACAGCTCTTTCCTTCCCAGGTTCATTGGGGGACTTTGACACCTGGTAGCCCGCCATTCATTTCAATTTGGCATTTCGACCATTCATTCCTATGGGGGAATCTCTGGGATTCGAACCCGCGCCTCCAGTGGGGACTGCGACCCGAGCGCAGCGACTTAGACCACTCGGCCATCCTGACAGCTCTTTCCTTCCCAGGTTCATTGGGGGACTTTGACACCTGGTAGCCCGCCATTTATTTCAATTGGGCATTTCGACCATTCATTCCTATGGGGGAATCTCTGGGATTCGAACCCGCGCCTCCAGTGGGGGCTGCGACCCGAGCGCAGCGACTTAGACCGCTCAGCCATCCTGACAGCTCTTTCCTTCCCAGGTTCATTGGGGGACTTTGACACCTGGTAGCCCGCCATTCATTTCAATTGGGCATTTCGACCATTCATTCCTATGGGGGAATCTCTGGGATTCGAACCCGCGCCTCCAGTGGGGACTGCGACCCGAGCGCAGCGACTTAGACCGCTCGGCCATCCTGACAGCTCTTTCCTTCCCAGGTTCAATGGTGGACTTTGACACCTGGTATCCCGCCATTCATTTCAATTGGGCATTTCGACCATTCATTCCTATGGGGGAATCTCTGGGATTCGAACCCGCGCCTCCAGTGGGGACTGCGACCCGAGCGCAGCGACTTAGACCGCTCGGCCATCCTGACAGCTCTTTCCTTCCCAGGTTCATTGGGGGACTTTGACACCTGGTAGCCCGCCATTCATTTCAATTGGGCATTTCGACCATTCATTCCTATGGGGGAATCTCTGGGATTCGAACCCGCGCCTCCAGTGGGGACTGCGACCCGAGCGCAGCGACTTAGACCGCTCAGCCATCCTGACAGCTCTTTCCTTCCCAGGTTCATTGGGGGACTTTGACACCTGGTAGCCCGCCATTCATTTCAATTGGGCATTTCGACCATTCATTCCTATGGGGGAATCTCTGGGATTCGAACCCGCGCCTCCAGTGGGGACTGCGACCCGAGCGCAGCGACTTAGACCGCTCGGCCATCCTGACAGCTCTTTCCTTCCCAGGTTCATTGGGGGACTTTGACACCTGGTAGCCCGCCATTCATTTCAATTGGGCATTTCGACCATTCATTCCTATGGGGGAATCTCTGGGATTCGAACCCGCGCCTCCAGTGGGGACTGCGACCCGAGCGCAGCGACTTAGACCACTCGGCCATCCTGACAGCTCTTTCCTTCCCAGGTTCATTGGGGGACTTTGACACCTGGTAGCCCGCCATTTATTTCAATTGGGCATTTCGACCATTCATTCCTATGGGGGAATCTCTGGGATTCGAACCCTCGCCTCCAGTGGGGACTGCGACCCGAACGCAGCGACTTAGACCGCTCAGCCATCCTGACAGCTCTTTCCTTCCCAGGTTCATTGGGGGACTTTGACACCTGGTAGCCCGCCATTCATTTCAATTGGACATTTCGACCATTCATTCCTATGGGGGAATCTCTGGGATTCGAACCCGCGCCTCCAGTGGGGACTGCGACCCGAGCGCAGCGACTTAGACCACTCGGCCATCCTGACAGCTCTTTCCTTCCCAGGTTCATTGGGGGACTTTGACACCTGGTAGCCCGCCATTCATTTCAATGGGGCATTTCGACCATTCATTCCTATGGGGGAATCTCTGGGATTCGAACCCTCGCCTCCAGTGGGGACTGCGACCCGAACGCAGCGACTTAGACCGCTCAGCCATCCTGACAGCTCTTTCCTTCCAATGTTCAATGGGGGACTTTGACACCTGGTATCCCGCCATTCATTTCAATGGGGCATTTCGACCATTCATTCCTATGGGGGAATCTCTGGGATTCGAACCCGCGCCTCCAGTGGGGACTGCGACCCGAGCGCAGCGACTTAGACCGCTCAGCCATCCTGACAGCTCTTTCCTTCCCAGGTTCATTGGGGGACTTTGACACCTGGTAGCCCGCCATTCATTTCAATTGGGCATTTCGACCATTCATTCCTATGGGGGAATCTCTGGGATTCGAACCCGCGCCTCCAGTGGGGACTGCGACCCGAGCGCAGCGACTTAGACCGCTCAGCCATCCTGACAGCTCTTTCCTTCCCAGGTTCATTGGGGGACTTTGACACCTGGTAGCCCGCCATTCATTTCAATGGGGCATTTCGACCATTCATTTTTATGGGGGAATCTCTGGGATTCGAACCCGCGCCTCCAGTGGGGGCTGCGACCCGAGCGCAGCGACTTAGACCGCTCAGCCATCCTGACAGCTCTTTCCTTCCCAGGTTCATTGGGGGACTTTGACACCTGGTAGCCCGCCATTCATTTCAATTGGGCATTTCGACCATTCATTCCTATGGGGGAATCTCTGGGATTCGAACCCGCGCCTCCAGTGGGGACTGCGACCCGAGCGCAGCGACTTAGACCGCTCGGCCATCCTGACAGCTCTTTCCTTCCCAGGTTCATTGGGGGACTTTGACACCTGGTAGCCCGCCATTCATTTCAATTGGGCATTTCGACCATTCATTCCTATGGGGGAATCTCTGGGATTCGAACCCGCGCCTCCAGTGGGGACTGCGACCCGAGCGCAGCGACTTAGACCACTCGGCCATCCTGACAGCTCTTTCCTTCCCAGGTTCATTGGGGGACTTTGACACCTGGTAGCCCGCCATTTATTTCAATTGGGCATTTCGACCATTCATTCCTATGGGGGAATCTCTGGGATTCGAACCCGCGCCTCCAGTGGGGGCTGCGACCCGAGCGCAGCGACTTAGACCGCTCAGCCATCCTGACAGCTCTTTCCTTCCCAGGTTCATTGGGGGACTTTGACACCTGGTAGCCCGCCATTCATTTCAATTGGGCATTTCGACCATTCATTCCTATGGGGGAATCTCTGGGATTCGAACCCGCGCCTCCAGTGGAAACTGCGACCCGAGCGCAGCGACTTAGACCGCTCGGCCATCCTGACAGCTCTTTCCTTCCCAGGTTCATTGGGGGACTTTGACACCTGGTAGCCCGCCATTCATTTCAATTGGGCATTTCGACCATTCATTCCTATGGGGGAATCTCTGGGATTCGAACCCGCGCCTCCAGTGGGGACTGCGACCCGAGCGCAGCGACTTAGACCACTCGGCCATCCTGACAGCTCTTTCCTTCCCAGGTTCATTGGGGGACTTTGACACCTGGTAGCCCGCCATTTATTTCAATTGGGCATTTCGACCATTCATTCCTATGGGGGAATCTCTGGGATTCGAACCCGCGCCTCCAGTGGGGACTGCGACCCGAGCGCAGCGACTTAGACCGCTCAGCCATCCTGACAGCTCTTTCCTTCCAATGTTCAATGGGGGACTTTGACACCTGGTATCCCGCCATTCATTTCAATGGGGCATTTCGACCATTCATTCCTATGGGGGAATCTCTGGGATTCGAACCCGCGCCTCCAGTGGGGACTGCGACCCGAGCGCAGCGACTTAGACCGCTCGGCCATCCTGACAGCTCTTTCCTTCCCAGGTTCATTGGGGGACTTTGACACCTGGTAGCCCGCCATTCATTTCAATGGGGCATTTCGACCATTCATTCCTATGGGGGAATCTCTGGGATTCGAACCCTCGCCTCCAGTGGGGACTGCGACCCGAACGCAGCGACTTAGACCGCTCAGCCATCCTGACAGCTCTTTCCTTCCAATGTTCAATGGGGGACTTTGACACCTGGTATCCCGCCATTCATTTCAATGGGGCATTTCGACCATTCATTCCTATGGGGGAATCTCTGGGATTCGAACCCGCGCCTCCAGTGGGGACTGCGACCCGAGCGCAGCGACTTAGACCGCTCAGCCATCCTGACAGCTCTTTCCTTCCCAGGTTCATTGGGGGACTTTGACACCTGGTAGCCCGCCATTCATTTCAATTGGGCATTTCGACCATTCATTCCTATGGGGGAATCTCTGGGATTCGAACCCGCGCCTCCAGTGGGGACTGCGACCCGAGCGCAGCGACTTAGACCGCTCAGCCATCCTGACAGCTCTTTCCTTCCAAGGTTCAATGGGGGACTTTGACACCTGGTAGCCCGCCATTCATTTCAATGGGGCATTTCGACCATTCATTCCTATGGGGGAATCTCTGGGATTCGAACCCGCGCCTCCAGTGGGGACTGCGACCCGAGCGCAGCGACTTAGACCGCTCGGCCATCCTGACAGCTCTTTCCTTCCCAGGTTCATTGGGGGACTTTGACACCTGGTAGCCCGCCATTTATTTCAATTGGGCATTTCGACCTTTCATTTCTATGGGTTAATCTCTGGGATTCGAACCCGCGCCTCCAGTGGGGACTGCGACCCGAGCGCAGCGACTTAGACCGCTCGGCCATCCTGACAGCTCTTTCCTTCCCAGGTTCAATGGTGGACTTTGACACCTGGTATCCCGCCATTCATTTCAATTGGGCATTTCGACCATTCATTCCTATGGGGGAATCTCTGGGATTCGAACCCGCGCCTCCAGTGGGGACTGCGACCCGAGCGCAGCGACTTAGACCGCTCAGCCATCCTGACAGCTCTTTCCTTCCCAGGTTCATTGGGGGACTTTGACACCTGGTAGCCCGCCATTCTTTTCAATTGGGCATTTCGACCATTCATTCCTATGGGGGAATCTCTGGGATTCGAACCCTCGCCTCCAGTGGGGACTGCGACCCGAACGCAGCGACTTAGACCGCTCAGCCATCCTGACAGCTCTTTCCTTCCAATGTTCAATGGGGGACTTTGACACCTGGTATCCCGCCATTCATTTCAATGGGGCATTTCGACCATTCATTCCTATGGGGGAATCTCTGGGATTCGAACCCGCGCCTCCAGTGGGGACTGCGACCCGAGCGCAGCGACTTAGACCGCTCAGCCATCCTGACAGCTCTTTCCTTCCAATGTTCAATGGGGGACTTTGACACCTGGTATCCCGCCATTCATTTCAATGGGGCATTTCGACCATTCATTCCTATGGGGGAATCTCTGGGATTCGAACCCGCGCCTCCAGTGGGGACTGCGACCCGAGCGCAGCGACTTAGACCGCTCAGCCATCCTGACAGCTCTTTCCTTCCCAGGTTCATTGGGGGACTTTGACACCTGGTAGCCCGCCATTCATTTCAATTGGGCATTTCGACCATTCATTCCTATGGGGGAATCTCTGGGATTCGAACCCGCGCCTCCAGTGGGGACTGCGACCCGAGCGCAGCGACTTAGACCGCTCAGCCATCCTGACAGCTCTTTCCTTCCCAGGTTCATTGGGGGACTTTGACACCTGGTAGCCCGCCATTCATTTCAATGGGGCATTTCGACCATTCATTTTTATGGGGGAATCTCTGGGATTCGAACCCGCGCCTCCAGTGGGGGCTGCGACCCGAGCGCAGCGACTTAGACCGCTCAGCCATCCTGACAGCTCTTTCCTTCCCAGGTTCATTGGGGGACTTTGACACCTGGTAGCCCGCCATTCATTTCAATTGGGCATTTCGACCATTCATTCCTATGGGGGAATCTCTGGGATTCGAACCCGCGCCTCCAGTGGGGACTGCGACCCGAGCGCAGCGACTTAGACCGCTCGGCCATCCTGACAGCTCTTTCCTTCCCAGGTTCATTGGGGGACTTTGACACCTGGTAGCCCGCCATTCATTTCAATTGGGCATTTCGACCATTCATTCCTATGGGGGAATCTCTGGGATTCGAACCCGCGCCTCCAGTGGGGACTGCGACCCGAGCGCAGCGACTTAGACCACTCGGCCATCCTGACAGCTCTTTCCTTCCCAGGTTCATTGGGGGACTTTGACACCTGGTAGCCCGCCATTTATTTCTATTGGGCATTTCGACCATTCATTCCTATGGGGGAATCTCTGGGATTCGAACCCGCGCCTCCAGTGGGGACTGCGACCCGAGCGCAGCGACTTAGACCGCTCGGCCATCCTGACAGCTCTTTCCTTCCCAGGTTCATTGGGGGACTTTGACACCTGGTAGCCCGCCATTCATTTCAATTGGGCATTTCGACCATTCATTCCTATGGGGGAATCTCTGGGATTCGAACCCGCGCCTCAAGTGGGGACTGCGACCCGAGCGCAGCGACTTAGACCACTCGGCCATCCTGACAGCTCTTTCCTTCCCAGGTTCATTGGGGGACTTTGACACCTGGTAGCCCGCCATTTATTTCAATTGGGCATTTCGACCATTCATTCCTATGGGGGAATCTCTGGGATTCGAACCCGCGCCTCCAGTGGGGGCTGCGACCCGAGCGCAGCGACTTAGACCGCTCAGCCATCCTGACAGCTCTTTCCTTCCCAGGTTCATTGGGGGACTTTGACACCTGGTAGCCCGCCATTCATTTCAATTGGGCATTTCGACCATTCATTCCTATGGGGGAATCTCTGGGATTCGAACCCGCGCCTCCAGTGGGGACTGCGACCCGAGCGCAGCGACTTAGACCACTCGGCCATCCTGACAGCTCTTTCCTTCCCAGGTTCATTGGGGGACTTTGACACCTGGTAGCCCGCCATTTATTTCAATTGGGCATTTCGACCATTCATTCCTATGGGGGAATCTCTGGGATTCGAACCCGCGCCTCCAGTGGGGACTGCGACCCGAGCGCAGCGACTTAGACCGCTCAGCCATCCTGACAGCTCTTTCCTTCCAATGTTCAATGGGGGACTTTGACACCTGGTATCCCGCCATTCATTTCAATGGGGCATTTCGACCATTCATTCCTATGGGGGAATCTCTGGGATTCGAACCCGCGCCTCCAGTGGGGACTGCGACCCGAGCGCAGCGACTTAGACCGCTCGGCCATCCTGACAGCTCTTTCCTTCCCAGGTTCATTGGGGGACTTTGACACCTGGTAGCCCGCCATTCATTTCAATGGGGCATTTCGACCATTCATTCCTATGGGGGAATCTCTGGGATTCGAACCCTCGCCTCCAGTGGGGACTGCGACCCGAACGCAGCGACTTAGACCGCTCAGCCATCCTGACAGCTCTTTCCTTCCAATGTTCAATGGGGGACTTTGACACCTGGTATCCCGCCATTCATTTCAATGGGGCATTTCGACCATTCATTCCTATGGGGGAATCTCTGGGATTCGAACCCGCGCCTCCAGTGGGGACTGCGACCCGAGCGCAGCGACTTAGACCGCTCAGCCATCCTGACAGCTCTTTCCTTCCCAGGTTCATTGGGGGACTTTGACACCTGGTAGCCCGCCATTCATTTCAATTGGGCATTTCGACCATTCATTCCTATGGGGGAATCTCTGGGATTCGAACCCGCGCCTCCAGTGGGGACTGCGACCCGAGCGCAGCGACTTAGACCGCTCAGCCATCCTGACAGCTCTTTCCTTCCAAGGTTCAATGGGGGACTTTGACACCTGGTAGCCCGCCATTCATTTCAATGGGGCATTTCGACCATTCATTCCTATGGGGGAATCTCTGGGATTCGAACCCGCGCCTCCAGTGGGGACTGCGACCCGAGCGCAGCGACTTAGACCGCTCGGCCATCCTGACAGCTCTTTCCTTCCCAGGTTCATTGGGGGACTTTGACACCTGGTAGCCCGCCATTTATTTCAATTGGGCATTTCGACCTTTCATTTCTATGGGTTAATCTCTGGGATTCGAACCCGCGCCTCCAGTGGGGACTGCGACCCGAGCGCAGCGACTTAGACCGCTCGGCCATCCTGACAGCTCTTTCCTTCCCAGGTTCAATGGTGGACTTTGACACCTGGTATCCCGCCATTCATTTCAATTGGGCATTTCGACCATTCATTCCTATGGGGGAATCTCTGGGATTCGAACCCGCGCCTCCAGTGGGGACTGCGACCCGAGCGCAGCGACTTAGACCGCTCAGCCATCCTGACAGCTCTTTCCTTCCCAGGTTCATTGGGGGACTTTGACACCTGGTAGCCCGCCATTCATTTCAATGGGGCATTTCGACCATTCATTTTTATGGGGGAATCTCTGGGATTCGAACCCGCGCCTCCAGTGGGGGCTGCGACCCGAGCGCAGCGACTTAGACCGCTCAGCCATCCTGACAGCTCTTTCCTTCCCAGGTTCATTGGGGGACTTTGACACCTGGTAGCCCGCCATTCATTTCAATTGGGCATTTCGACCATTCATTCCTATGGGGGAATCTCTGGGATTCGAACCCGCGCCTCCAGTGGGGACTGCGACCCGAGCGCAGCGACTTAGACCGCTCGGCCATCCTGACAGCTCTTTCCTTCCCAGGTTCATTGGGGGACTTTGACACCTGGTAGCCCGCCATTCATTTCAATTGGGCATTTCGACCATTCATTCCTATGGGGGAATCTCTGGGATTCGAACCCGCGCCTCCAGTGGGGACTGCGACCCGAGCGCAGCGACTTAGACCACTCGGCCATCCTGACAGCTCTTTCCTTCCCAGGTTCATTGGGGGACTTTGACACCTGGTAGCCCGCCATTTATTTCAATTGGGCATTTCGACCATTCATTCCTATGGGGGAATCTCTGGGATTCGAACCCGCGCCTCCAGTGGGGGCTGCGACCCGAGCGCAGCGACTTAGACCGCTCAGCCATCCTGACAGCTCTTTCCTTCCCAGGTTCATTGGGGGACTTTGACACCTGGTAGCCCGCCATTCATTTCAATTGGGCATTTCGACCATTCATTCCTATGGGGGAATCTCTGGGATTCGAACCCGCGCCTCCAGTGGGGACTGCGACCCGAGCGCAGCGACTTAGACCGCTCGGCCATCCTGACAGCTCTTTCCTTCCCAGGTTCAATGGTGGACTTTGACACCTGGTATCCCGCCATTCATTTCAATTGGGCATTTCGACCATTCATTCCTATGGGGGAATCTCTGGGATTCGAACCCGCGCCTCCAGTGGGGACTGCGACCCGAGCGCAGCGACTTAGACCGCTCGGCCATCCTGACAGCTCTTTCCTTCCCAGGTTCATTGGGGGACTTTGACACCTGGTAGCCCGCCATTCATTTCAATTGGGCATTTCGACCATTCATTCCTATGGGGGAATCTCTGGGATTCGAACCCGCGCCTCCAGTGGGGACTGCGACCCGAGCGCAGCGACTTAGACCGCTCAGCCATCCTGACAGCTCTTTCCTTCCCAGGTTCATTGGGGGACTTTGACACCTGGTAGCCCGCCATTCATTTCAATTGGGCATTTCGACCATTCATTCCTATGGGGGAATCTCTGGGATTCGAACCCGCGCCTCCAGTGGGGACTGCGACCCGAGCGCAGCGACTTAGACCGCTCGGCCATCCTGACAGCTCTTTCCTTCCCAGGTTCATTGGGGGACTTTGACACCTGGTAGCCCGCCATTCATTTCAATTGGGCATTTCGACCATTCATTCCTATGGGGGAATCTCTGGGATTCGAACCCGCGCCTCCAGTGGGGACTGCGACCCGAGCGCAGCGACTTAGACCACTCGGCCATCCTGACAGCTCTTTCCTTCCCAGGTTCATTGGGGGACTTTGACACCTGGTAGCCCGCCATTTATTTCAATTGGGCATTTCGACCATTCATTCCTATGGGGGAATCTCTGGGATTCGAACCCTCGCCTCCAGTGGGGACTGCGACCCGAACGCAGCGACTTAGACCGCTCAGCCATCCTGACAGCTCTTTCCTTCCCAGGTTCATTGGGGGACTTTGACACCTGGTAGCCCGCCATTCATTTCAATTGGACATTTCGACCATTCATTCCTATGGGGGAATCTCTGGGATTCGAACCCGCGCCTCCAGTGGGGACTGCGACCCGAGCGCAGCGACTTAGACCACTCGGCCATCCTGACAGCTCTTTCCTTCCCAGGTTCATTGGGGGACTTTGACACCTGGTAGCCCGCCATTCATTTCAATGGGGCATTTCGACCATTCATTCCTATGGGGGAATCTCTGGGATTCGAACCCTCGCCTCCAGTGGGGACTGCGACCCGAACGCAGCGACTTAGACCGCTCAGCCATCCTGACAGCTCTTTCCTTCCAATGTTCAATGGGGGACTTTGACACCTGGTATCCCGCCATTCATTTCAATGGGGCATTTCGACCATTCATTCCTATGGGGGAATCTCTGGGATTCGAACCCGCGCCTCCAGTGGGGACTGCGACCCGAGCGCAGCGACTTAGACCGCTCAGCCATCCTGACAGCTCTTTCCTTCCCAGGTTCATTGGGGGACTTTGACACCTGGTAGCCCGCCATTCATTTCAATTGGGCATTTCGACCATTCATTCCTATGGGGGAATCTCTGGGATTCGAACCCGCGCCTCCAGTGGGGACTGCGACCCGAGCGCAGCGACTTAGACCGCTCAGCCATCCTGACAGCTCTTTCCTTCCCAGGTTCATTGGGGGACTTTGACACCTGGTAGCCCGCCATTCATTTCAATGGGGCATTTCGACCATTCATTTTTATGGGGGAATCTCTGGGATTCGAACCCGCGCCTCCAGTGGGGGCTGCGACCCGAGCGCAGCGACTTAGACCGCTCAGCCATCCTGACAGCTCTTTCCTTCCCAGGTTCATTGGGGGACTTTGACACCTGGTAGCCCGCCATTCATTTCAATTGGGCATTTCGACCATTCATTCCTATGGGGGAATCTCTGGGATTCGAACCCGCGCCTCCAGTGGGGACTGCGACCCGAGCGCAGCGACTTAGACCGCTCGGCCATCCTGACAGCTCTTTCCTTCCCAGGTTCATTGGGGGACTTTGACACCTGGTAGCCCGCCATTCATTTCAATTGGGCATTTCGACCATTCATTCCTATGGGGGAATCTCTGGGATTCGAACCCGCGCCTCCAGTGGGGACTGCGACCCGAGCGCAGCGACTTAGACCACTCGGCCATCCTGACAGCTCTTTCCTTCCCAGGTTCATTGGGGGACTTTGACACCTGGTAGCCCGCCATTTATTTCAATTGGGCATTTCGACCATTCATTCCTATGGGGGAATCTCTGGGATTCGAACCCGCGCCTCCAGTGGGGACTGCGACCCGAGCGCAGCGACTTAGACCGCTCGGCCATCCTGACAGCTCTTTCCTTCCCAGGTTCATTGGGGGACTTTGACACCTGGTAGCCCGCCATTCATTTCAATTGGGCATTTCGACCATTCATTCCTATGGGGGAATCTCTGGGATTCGAACCCGCGCCTCAAGTGGGGACTGCGACCCGAGCGCAGCGACTTAGACCACTCGGCCATCCTGACAGCTCTTTCCTTCCCAGGTTCATTGGGGGACTTTGACACCTGGTAGCCCGCCATTTATTTCAATTGGGCATTTCGACCATTCATTCCTATGGGGGAATCTCTGGGATTCGAACCCGCGCCTCCAGTGGGGGCTGCGACCCGAGCGCAGCGACTTAGACCGCTCAGCCATCCTGACAGCTCTTTCCTTCCCAGGTTCATTGGGGGACTTTGACACCTGGTAGCCCGCCATTCATTTCAATTGGGCATTTCGACCATTCATTCCTATGGGGGAATCTCTGGGATTCGAACCCGCGCCTCCAGTGGAAACTGCGACCCGAGCGCAGCGACTTAGACCGCTCGGCCATCCTGACAGCTCTTTCCTTCCCAGGTTCATTGGGGGACTTTGACACCTGGTAGCCCGCCATTCATTTCAATTGGGCATTTCGACCATTCATTCCTATGGGGGAATCTCTGGGATTCGAACCCGCGCCTCCAGTGGGGACTGCGACCCGAGCGCAGCGACTTAGACCACTCGGCCATCCTGACAGCTCTTTCCTTCCCAGGTTCATTGGGGGACTTTGACACCTGGTAGCCCGCCATTTATTTCAATTGGGCATTTCGACCATTCATTCCTATGGGGGAATCTCTGGGATTCGAACCCGCGCCTCCAGTGGGGACTGCGACCCGAGCGCAGCGACTTAGACCGCTCAGCCATCCTGACAGCTCTTTCCTTCCAATGTTCAATGGGGGACTTTGACACCTGGTATCCCGCCATTCATTTCAATGGGGCATTTCGACCATTCATTCCTATGGGGGAATCTCTGGGATTCGAACCCGCGCCTCCAGTGGGGACTGCGACCCGAGCGCAGCGACTTAGACCGCTCGGCCATCCTGACAGCTCTTTCCTTCCCAGGTTCATTGGGGGACTTTGACACCTGGTAGCCCGCCATTCATTTCAATGGGGCATTTCGACCATTCATTCCTATGGGGGAATCTCTGGGATTCGAACCCTCGCCTCCAGTGGGGACTGCGACCCGAACGCAGCGACTTAGACCGCTCAGCCATCCTGACAGCTCTTTCCTTCCAATGTCAATGGGGGACTTTGACACCTGGTATCCCGCCATTCATTTCAATTGGGCATTTTCGACCATTCATTCCTATGGGGGAATCTCTGGGATTCGAACCCGCGCCTCCAGTGGGGACTGCGACCCGAGCGCAGCGACTTAGACCGCTCAGCCATCCTGACAGCTCTTTCCTTCCAAGGTTCAATGGGGGACTTTGACACCTGGTAGCCCGCCATTCATTTCAATGGGGCATTTCGACCATTCATTCCTATGGGGGAATCTCTGGGATTCGAACCCGCGCCTCCAGTGGGGACTGCGACCCGAGCGCAGCGACTTAGACCGCTCGGCCATCCTGACAGCTCTTTCCTTCCCAGGTTCATTGGGGGACTTTGACACCTGGTAGCCCGCCATTTATTTCAATTGGGCATTTCGACCTTTCATTTCTATGGGTTAATCTCTGGGATTCGAAACCCGCGCCTCCAGTGGGGACTGCGACCCGAGCGCAGCGACTTAGACCGCTCGGCCATCCTGACAGCTCTTTCCTTCCCAGGTTCAATGGTGGACTTTGACACCTGGTATCCCGCCATTCATTTCAATTGGGCATTTCGACCATTCATTCCTATGGGGGAATCTCTGGGATTCGAACCCGCGCCTCCAGTGGGGACTGCGACCCGAGCGCAGCGACTTAGACCGCTCAGCCATCCTGACAGCTCTTTCCTTCCCAGGTTCATTGGGGGACTTTGACACCTGGTAGCCCGCCATTCTTTTCAATTGGGCATTTCGACCATTCATTCCTATGGGGAATCTCTGGGATTCGAACCCTCGCCTCCAGTGGGGACTGCGACCCGAACGCAGCGACTTAGACCGCTCAGCCATCCTGACAGCTCTTTCCTTCCAATGTTCAATGGGGGACTTTGACACCTGGTATCCCGCCATTCATTTCAATGGGGCATTTCGACCATTCATTCCTATGGGGGAATCTCTGGGATTCGAACCCGCGCCTCCAGTGGGGACTGCGACCCGAGCGCAGCGACTTAGACCGCTCAGCCATCCTGACAGCTCTTTCCTTCCAATGTTCAATGGGGGACTTTGACACCTGGTATCCCGCCATTCATTTCAATGGGGCATTTCGACCATTCATTCCTATGGGGGAATCTCTGGGATTCGAACCCGCGCCTCCAGTGGGGACTGCGACCCGAGCGCAGCGACTTAGACCGCTCAGCCATCCTGACAGCTCTTTCCTTCCCAGGTTCATTGGGGGACTTTGACACCTGGTAGCCCGCCATTCATTTCAATTGGGCATTTCGACCATTCATTCCTATGGGGGAATCTCTGGGATTCGAACCCGCGCCTCCAGTGGGGACTGCGACCCGAGCGCAGCGACTTAGACCGCTCAGCCATCCTGACAGCTCTTTCCTTCCCAGGTTCATTGGGGACTTTGACACCTGGTAGCCCGCCATTCATTTCAATGGGGCATTTCGACCATTCATTTTTATGGGGGAATCTCTGGGATTCGAACCCGCGCCTCCAGTGGGGGCTGCGACCCGAGCGCAGCGACTTAGACCGCTCAGCCATCCTGACAGCTCTTTCCTTCCCAGGTTCATTGGGGGACTTTGACACCTGGTAGCCCGCCATTCATTTCAATTGGGCATTTCGACCATTCATTCCTATGGGGGAATCTCTGGGATTCGAACCCCGCGCCTCCAGTGGGGACTGCGACCCGAGCGCAGCGACTTAGACCGCTCGGCCATCCTGACAGCTCTTTCCTTCCCAGGTTCATTGGGGGACTTTGACACCTGGTAGCCCGCCATTCATTTCAATTGGGCATTTCGACCATTCATTCCTATGGGGGAATCTCTGGGATTCGAACCCGCGCCTCCAGTGGGGACTGCGACCCGAGCGCAGCGACTTAGACCACTCGGCCATCCTGACAGCTCTTTCCTTCCCAGGTTCATTGGGGGACTTTGACACCTGGTAGCCCGCCATTTATTTCTATTGGGCATTTCGACCATTCATTCCTATGGGGGAATCTCTGGGATTCGAACCCGCGCCTCCAGTGGGGACTGCGACCCGAGCGCAGCGACTTAGACCGCTCGGCCATCCTGACAGCTCTTTCCTTCCCAGGTTCATTGGGGGACTTTGACACCTGGTAGCCCGCCATTCATTTCAATTGGGCATTTCGACCATTCATTCCTATGGGGGAATCTCTGGGATTCGAACCCGCGCCTCAAGTGGGGACTGCGACCCGAGCGCAGCGACTTAGACCACTCGGCCATCCTGACAGCTCTTTCCTTCCCAGGTTCATTGGGGGACTTTGACACCTGGTAGCCCGCCATTTATTTCAATTGGGCATTTCGACCATTCATTCCTATGGGGGAATCTCTGGGATTCGAACCCGCGCCTCCAGTGGGGGCTGCGACCCGAGCGCAGCGACTTAGACCGCTCAGCCATCCTGACAGCTCTTTCCTTCCCAGGTTCATTGGGGGACTTTGACACCTGGTAGCCCGCCATTCATTTCAATTGGGCATTTCGACCATTCATTCCTATGGGGGAATCTCTGGGATTCGAACCCGCGCCTCCAGTGGGGACTGCGACCCGAGCGCAGCGACTTAGACCACTCGGCCATCCTGACAGCTCTTTCCTTCCCAGGTTCATTGGGGGACTTTGACACCTGGTAGCCCGCCATTTATTTCAATTGGGCATTTCGACCATTCATTCCTATGGGGGAATCTCTGGGATTCGAACCCGCGCCTCCAGTGGGGACTGCGACCCGAGCGCAGCGACTTAGACCGCTCAGCCATCCTGACAGCTCTTTCCTTCCAATGTTCAATGGGGGACTTTGACACCTGGTATCCCGCCATTCATTTCAATGGGGCATTTCGACCATTCATTCCTATGGGGGGAATCTCTGGGATTCGAACCCGCGCCTCCAGTGGGGACTGCGACCCGAGCGCAGCGACTTAGACCGCTCGGCCATCCTGACAGCTCTTTCCTTCCCAGGTTCATTGGGGGACTTTGACACCTGGTAGCCCGCCATTCATTTCAATGGGGCATTTCGACCATTCATTCCTATGGGGGAATCTCTGGGATTCGAACCCTCGCCTCCAGTGGGGACTGCGACCCGAACGCAGCGACTTAGACCGCTCAGCCATCCTGACAGCTCTTTCCTTCCAATGTTCAATGGGGGACTTTGACACCTGGTATCCCGCCATTCATTTCAATGGGGCATTTCGACCATTCATTCCTATGGGGGAATCTCTGGGATTCGAACCCGCGCCTCCAGTGGGGACTGCGACCCGAGCGCAGCGACTTAGACCGCTCAGCCATCCTGACAGCTCTTTCCTTCCCAGGTTCATTGGGGGACTTTGACACCTGGTAGCCCGCCATTCATTTCAATTGGGCATTTCGACCATTCATTCCTATGGGGAATCTCTGGGATTCGAACCCGCGCCTCCAGTGGGGACTGCGACCCGAGCGCAGCGACTTAGACCGCTCAGCCATCCTGACAGCTCTTTCCTTCCAAGGTTCAATGGGGGACTTTGACACCTGGTAGCCCGCCATTCATTTCAATGGGGCATTTCGACCATTCATTCCTATGGGGGAATCTCTGGGATTCGAACCCGCGCCTCCAGTGGGGACTGCGACCCGAGCGCAGCGACTTAGACCGCTCGGCCATCCTGACAGCTCTTTCCTTCCCAGGTTCATTGGGGGACTTTGACACCTGGTAGCCCGCCATTTATTTCAATTGGGCATTTCGACCTTTCATTTCTATGGGTTAATCTCTGGGATTCGAACCCGCGCCTCCAGTGGGGACTGCGACCCGAGCGCAGCGACTTAGACCGCTCGGCCATCCTGACAGCTCTTTCCTTCCCAGGTTCAATGGTGGACTTTGACACCTGGTATCCCGCCATTCATTTCAATTGGGCATTTCGACCATTCATTCCTATGGGGGAATCTCTGGGATTCGAACCCGCGCCTCCAGTGGGGACTGCGACCCGAGCGCAGCGACTTAGACCGCTCAGCCATCCTGACAGCTCTTTCCTTCCCAGGTTCATTGGGGGACTTTGACACCTGGTAGCCCGCCATTCATTTCAATGGGGCATTTCGACCATTCATTTTTATGGGGGAATCTCTGGGATTCGAACCCGCGCCTCCAGTGGGGGCTGCGACCCGAGCGCAGCGACTTAGACCGCTCAGCCATCCTGACAGCTCTTTCCTTCCCAGGTTCATTGGGGGACTTTGACACCTGGTAGCCCGCCATTCATTTCAATTGGGCATTTCGACCATTCATTCCTATGGGGGAATCTCTGGGATTCGAACCCGCGCCTCCAGTGGGGACTGCGACCCGAGCGCAGCGACTTAGACCGCTCGGCCATCCTGACAGCTCTTTCCTTCCCAGGTTCATTGGGGGACTTTGACACCTGGTAGCCCGCCATTCATTTCAATTGGGCATTTCGACCATTCATTCCTATGGGGGAATCTCTGGGATTCGAACCCGCGCCTCCAGTGGGGACTGCGACCCGAGCGCAGCGACTTAGACCACTCGGCCATCCTGACAGCTCTTTCCTTCCCAGGTTCATTGGGGGACTTTGACACCTGGTAGCCCGCCATTTATTTCTATTGGGCATTTCGACCATTCATTCCTATGGGGGAATCTCTGGGATTCGAACCCGCGCCTCCAGTGGGGACTGCGACCCGAGCGCAGCGACTTAGACCGCTCGGCCATCCTGACAGCTCTTTCCTTCCCAGGTTCATTGGGGGACTTTGACACCTGGTAGCCCGCCATTCATTTCAATTGGGCATTTCGACCATTCATTCCTATGGGGGAATCTCTGGGATTCGAACCCGCGCCTCAAGTGGGGACTGCGACCCGAGCGCAGCGACTTAGACCACTCGGCCATCCTGACAGCTCTTTCCTTCCCAGGTTCATTGGGGGACTTTGACACCTGGTAGCCCGCCATTTATTTCAATTGGGCATTTCGACCATTCATTCCTATGGGGGAATCTCTGGGATTCGAACCCGCGCCTCCAGTGGGGGCTGCGACCCGAGCGCAGCGACTTAGACCGCTCAGCCATCCTGACAGCTCTTTCCTTCCCAGGTTCATTGGGGGACTTTGACACCTGGTAGCCCGCCATTCATTTCAATTGGGCATTTCGACCATTCATTCCTATGGGGGAATCTCTGGGATTCGAACCCGCGCCTCCAGTGGAAACTGCGACCCGAGCGCAGCGACTTAGACCGCTCGGCCATCCTGACAGCTCTTTCCTTCCCAGGTTCATTGGGGGACTTTGACACCTGGTAGCCCGCCATTCATTTCAATTGGGCATTTCGACCATTCATTCCTATGGGGGAATCTCTGGGATTCGAACCCGCGCCTCCAGTGGGGACTGCGACCCGAGCGCAGCGACTTAGACCACTCGGCCATCCTGACAGCTCTTTCCTTCCCAGGTTCATTGGGGGACTTTGACACCTGGTAGCCCGCCATTTATTTCAATTGGGCATTTCGACCATTCATTCCTATGGGGGAATCTCTGGGATTCGAACCCGCGCCTCCAGTGGGGACTGCGACCCGAGCGCAGCGACTTAGACCGCTCAGCCATCCTGACAGCTCTTTCCTTCCCAGGTTCATTGGGGGACTTTGACACCTGGTAGCCCGCCATTTATTTCTATTGGGCATTTCGACCATTCATTCCTATGGGGGAATCTCTGGGATTCGAACCCGCGCCTCCAGTGGGGACTGCGACCCGAGCGCAGCGACTTAGACCGCTCGGCCATCCTGACAGCTCTTTCCTTCCCAGGTTCATTGGGGGACTTTGACACCTGGTAGCCCGCCATTCATTTCAATTGGGCATTTCGACCATTCATTCCTATGGGGGAATCTCTGGGATTCGAACCCGCGCCTCAAGTGGGGACTGCGACCCGAGCGCAGCGACTTAGACCACTCGGCCATCCTGACAGCTCTTTCCTTCCCAGGTTCATTGGGGGACTTTGACACCTGGTAGCCCGCCATTTATTTCAATTGGGCATTTCGACCATTCATTCCTATGGGGGAATCTCTGGGATTCGAACCCCGCGCCTCCAGTGGGGGCTGCGACCCGAGCGCAGCGACTTAGACCGCTCAGCCATCCTGACAGCTCTTTCCTTCCCAGGTTCATTGGGGGACTTTGACACCTGGTAGCCCGCCATTCATTTCAATTGGGCATTTCGACCATTCATTCCTATGGGGGAATCTCTGGGATTCGAACCCGCGCCTCCAGTGGGGACTGCGACCCGAGCGCAGCGACTTAGACCACTCGGCCATCCTGACAGCTCTTTCCTTCCCAGGTTCATTGGGGGACTTTGACACCTGGTAGCCCGCCATTTATTTCAATTGGGCATTTCGACCATTCATTCCTATGGGGGAATCTCTGGGATTCGAACCCGCGCCTCCAGTGGGGGACTGCGACCCGAGCGCAGCGACTTAGACCGCTCGGCCATCCTGACAGCTCTTTCCTTCCCAGGTTCATTGGGGGACTTTGACACCTGGTAGCCCGCCATTCATTTCAATGGGGCATTTCGACCATTCATTCCTATGGGGGAATCTCTGGGATTCGAACCCTCGCCTCCAGTGGGGACTGCGACCCGAACGCAGCGACTTAGACCGCTCAGCCATCCTGACAGCTCTTTCCTTCCAATGTTCAATGGGGGACTTTGACACCTGGTATCCCGCCATTCATTTCAATGGGGCATTTCGACCATTCATTCCTATGGGGGAATCTCTGGGATTCGAACCCGCGCCTCCAGTGGGGACTGCGACCCGAGCGCAGCGACTTAGACCGCTCAGCCATCCTGACAGCTCTTTCCTTCCCAGGTTCATTGGGGGACTTTGACACCTGGTAGCCCGCCATTCATTTCAATTGGGCATTTCGACCATTCATTCCTATGGGGGAATCTCTGGGATTCGAACCCGCGCCTCCAGTGGGGACTGCGACCCGAGCGCAGCGACTTAGACCGCTCAGCCATCCTGACAGCTCTTTCCTTCCAAGGTTCAATGGGGGACTTTGACACCTGGTAGCCCGCCATTCATTTCAATGGGGCATTTCGACCATTCATTCCTATGGGGGAATCTCTGGGATTCGAACCCGCGCCTCCAGTGGGGACTGCGACCCGAGCGCAGCGACTTAGACCGCTCGGCCATCCTGACAGCTCTTTCCTTCCCAGGTTCATTGGGGGACTTTGACACCTGGTAGCCCGCCATTTATTTCAATTGGGCATTTCGACCTTTCATTTCTATGGGTTAATCTCTGGGATTCGAACCCGCGCCTCCAGTGGGGACTGCGACCCGAGCGCAGCGACTTAGACCGCTCGGCCATCCTGACAGCTCTTTCCTTCCCAGGTTCAATGGTGGACTTTGACACCTGGTATCCCGCCATTCATTTCAATTGGGCATTTCGACCATTCATTCCTATGGGGGAATCTCTGGGATTCGAACCCGCGCCTCCAGTGGGGACTGCGACCCGAGCGCAGCGACTTAGACCGCTCAGCCATCCTGACAGCTCTTTCCTTCCCAGGTTCATTGGGGGACTTTGACACCTGGTAGCCCGCCATTCATTTCAATGGGGCATTTCGACCATTCATTTTTATGGGGGAATCTCTGGGATTCGAACCCGCGCCTCCAGTGGGGGCTGCGACCCGAGCGCAGCGACTTAGACCGCTCAGCCATCCTGACAGCTCTTTCCTTCCCAGGTTCATTGGGGGACTTTGACACCTGGTAGCCCGCCATTCATTTCAATTGGGCATTTCGACCATTCATTCCTATGGGGGAATCTCTGGGATTCGAACCCGCGCCTCCAGTGGGGACTGCGACCCGAGCGCAGCGACTTAGACCGCTCGGCCATCCTGACAGCTCTTTCCTTCCCAGGTTCATTGGGGGACTTTGACACCTGGTAGCCCGCCATTCATTTCAATTGGGCATTTCGACCATTCATTCCTATGGGGGAATCTCTGGGATTCGAACCCGCGCCTCCAGTGGGGACTGCGACCCGAGCGCAGCGACTTAGACCACTCGGCCATCCTGACAGCTCTTTCCTTCCCAGGTTCATTGGGGGACTTTGACACCTGGTAGCCCGCCATTTATTTCTATTGGGCATTTCGACCATTCATTCCTATGGGGGAATCTCTGGGATTCGAACCCGCGCCTCCAGTGGGGACTGCGACCCGAGCGCAGCGACTTAGACCGCTCGGCCATCCTGACAGCTCTTTCCTTCCCAGGTTCATTGGGGGACTTTGACACCTGGTAGCCCGCCATTCATTTCAATTGGGCATTTCGACCATTCATTCCTATGGGGGAATCTCTGGGATTCGAACCCGCGCCTCAAGTGGGGACTGCGACCCGAGCGCAGCGACTTAGACCACTCGGCCATCCTGACAGCTCTTTCCTTCCCAGGTTCATTGGGGGACTTTGACACCTGGTAGCCCGCCATTTATTTCAATTGGGCATTTCGACCATTCATTCCTATGGGGGAATCTCTGGGATTCGAACCCGCGCCTCCAGTGGGGGCTGCGACCCGAGCGCAGCGACTTAGACCGCTCAGCCATCCTGACAGCTCTTTCCTTCCCAGGTTCATTGGGGGACTTTGACACCTGGTAGCCCGCCATTCATTTCAATTGGGCATTTCGACCATTCATTCCTATGGGGGAATCTCTGGGATTCGAACCCGCGCCTCCAGTGGAAACTGCGACCCGAGCGCAGCGACTTAGACCGCTCGGCCATCCTGACAGCTCTTTCCTTCCCAGGTTCATTGGGGGACTTTGACACCTGGTAGCCCGCCATTCATTTCAATTGGGCATTTCGACCATTCATTCCTATGGGGGAATCTCTGGGATTCGAACCCGCGCCTCCAGTGGGGACTGCGACCCGAGCGCAGCGACTTAGACCACTCGGCCATCCTGACAGCTCTTTCCTTCCCAGGTTCATTGGGGGACTTTGACACCTGGTAGCCCGCCATTTATTTCAATTGGGCATTTCGACCATTCATTCCTATGGGGGAATCTCTGGGATTCGAACCCGCGCCTCCAGTGGGGACTGCGACCCGAGCGCAGCGACTTAGACCGCTCAGCCATCCTGACAGCTCTTTCCTTCCAATGTTCAATGGGGGACTTTGACACCTGGTATCCCGCCATTCATTTCAATGGGGCATTTCGACCATTCATTCCTATGGGGGAATCTCTGGGATTCGAACCCGCGCCTCCAGTGGGGACTGCGACCCGAGCGCAGCGACTTAGACCGCTCGGCCATCCTGACAGCTCTTTCCTTCCCAGGTTCATTGGGGGACTTTGACACCGGGTAGCCCGCCATTCATTTCAATGGGGCATTTCGACCATTCATTCCTATGGGGGAATCTCTGGGATTCGAACCCTCGCCTCCAGTGGGGACTGCGACCCGAACGCAGCGACTTAGACCGCTCAGCCATCCTGACAGCTCTTTCCTTCCAATGTTCAATGGGGGACTTTGACACCTGGTATCCCGCCATTCATTTCAATGGGGCATTTCGACCATTCATTCCTATGGGGGAATCTCTGGGATTCGAACCCGCGCCTCCAGTGGGGACTGCGACCCGAGCGCAGCGACTTAGACCGCTCAGCCATCCTGACAGCTCTTTCCTTCCCAGGTTCATTGGGGGACTTTGACACCTGGTAGCCCGCCATTCATTTCAATTGGGCATTTCGACCATTCATTCCTATGGGGGAATCTCTGGGATTCGAACCCGCGCCTCCAGTGGGGACTGCGACCCGAGCGCAGCGACTTAGACCGCTCAGCCATCCTGACAGCTCTTTCCTTCCAAGGTTCAATGGGGGACTTTGACACCTGGTAGCCCGCCATTCATTTCAATGGGGCATTTCGACCATTCATTCCTATGGGGGAATCTCTGGGATTCGAACCCGCGCCTCCAGTGGGGACTGCGACCCGAGCGCAGCGACTTAGACCGCTCGGCCATCCTGACAGCTCTTTCCTTCCCAGGTTCATTGGGGGACTTTGACACCTGGTAGCCCGCCATTTATTTCAATTGGGCATTTCGACCTTTCATTTCTATGGGTTAATCTCTGGGATTCGAACCCGCGCCTCCAGTGGGGACTGCGACCCGAGCGCAGCGACTTAGACCGCTCGGCCATCCTGACAGCTCTTTCCTTCCCAGGTTCAATGGTGGACTTTGACACCTGGTATCCCGCCATTCATTTCAATTGGGCATTTCGACCATTCATTCCTATGGGGGAATCTCTGGGATTCGAACCCGCGCCTCCAGTGGGGACTGCGACCCGAGCGCAGCGACTTAGACCGCTCAGCCATCCTGACAGCTCTTTCCTTCCCAGGTTCATTGGGGGACTTTGACACCTGGTAGCCCGCCATTCTTTTCAATTGGGCATTTCGACCATTCATTCCTATGGGGGAATCTCTGGGATTCGAACCCTCGCCTCCAGTGGGGACTGCGACCCGAACGCAGCGACTTAGACCGCTCAGCCATCCTGACAGCTCTTTCCTTCCAATGTTCAATGGGGGACTTTGACACCTGGTATCCCGCCATTCATTTTAATGGGGCATTTCGACCATTCATTCCTATGGGGGAATCTCTGGGATTCGAACCCGCGCCTCCAGTGGGGACTGCGACCCGAGCGCAGCGACTTAGACCGCTCAGCCATCCTGACAGCTCTTTCCTTCCAATGTTCAATGGGGGACTTTGACACCTGGTATCCCGCCATTCATTTCAATGGGGCATTTCGACCATTCATTCCTATGGGGGAATCTCTGGGATTCGAACCCGCGCCTCCAGTGGGGACTGCGACCCGAGCGCAGCGACTTAGACCGCTCAGCCATCCTGACAGCTCTTTCCTTCCCAGGTTCATTGGGGGACTTTGACACCTGGTAGCCCGCCATTCATTTCAATTGGGCATTTCGACCATTCATTCCTATGGGGGAATCTCTGGGATTCGAACCCGCGCCTCCAGTGGGGACTGCGACCCGAGCGCAGCGACTTAGACCGCTCAGCCATCCTGACAGCTCTTTCCTTCCCAGGTTCATTGGGGGACTTTGACACCTGGTAGCCCGCCATTCATTTCAATGGGGCATTTCGACCATTCATTTTTATGGGGGAATCTCTGGGATTCGAACCCGCGCCTCCAGTGGGGGCTGCGACCCGAGCGCAGCGACTTAGACCGCTCAGCCATCCTGACAGCTCTTTCCTTCCCAGGTTCATTGGGGGACTTTGACACCTGGTAGCCCGCCATTCATTTCAATTGGGCATTTCGACCATTCATTCCTATGGGGGAATCTCTGGGATTCGAACCCGCGCCTCCAGTGGGGACTGCGACCCGAGCGCAGCGACTTAGACCGCTCGGCCATCCTGACAGCTCTTTCCTTCCCAGGTTCATTGGGGGACTTTGACACCTGGTAGCCCGCCATTCATTTCAATTGGGCATTTCGACCATTCATTCCTATGGGGGAATCTCTGGGATTCGAACCCGCGCCTCCAGTGGGGACTGCGACCCGAGCGCAGCGACTTAGACCACTCGTCCATCCTGACAGCTCTTTCCTTCCCAGGTTCATTGGGGGACTTTGACACCTGGTAGCCCGCCATTTATTTCAATTGGGCATTTCGACCATTCATTCCTATGGGGGAATCTCTGGGATTCGAACCCGTGCCTCCAGTGGGGACTGCGACCCGAGCGCAGCGACTTAGACCGCTCGGCCATCCTGACAGCTCTTTCCTTCCCAGGTTCATTGGGGGACTTTGACACCTGGTAGCCCGCCATTCATTTCAATTGGGCATTTCGACCATTCATTCCTATGGGGGAATCTCTGGGATTCGAACCCGCGCCTCAAGTGGGGACTGCGACCCGAGCGCAGCGACTTAGACCACTCGGCCATCCTGACAGCTCTTTCCTTCCCAGGTTCATTGGGGGACTTTGACACCTGGTAGCCCGCCATTTATTTCAATTGGGCATTTCGACTATTCATTCCTATGGGGGAATCTCTGGGATTCGAACCCGCGCCTCCAGTGGGGGCTGCGACCCGAGCGCAGCGACTTAGACCGCTCAGCCATCCTGACAGCTCTTTCCTTCCCAGGTTCATTGGGGGACTTTGACACCTGGTAGCCCGCCATTCATTTCAATTGGGCATTTCGACCATTCATTCCTATGGGGGAATCTCTGGGATTCGAACCCGCGCCTCCAGTGGAAACTGCGACCCGAGCGCAGCGACTTAGACCGCTCGGCCATCCTGACAGCTCTTTCCTTCCCAGGTTCATTGGGGGACTTTGACACCTGGTAGCCCGCCATTCATTTCAATTGGGCATTTCGACCATTCATTCCTATGGGGGAATCTCTGGGATTCGAACCCGCGCCTCCAGTGGGGACTGCGACCCGAGCGCAGCGACTTAGACCACTCGGCCATCCTGACAGCTCTTTCCTTCCCAGGTTCATTGGGGGACTTTGACACCTGGTAGCCCGCCATTTATTTCAATTGGGCATTTCGACCATTCATTCCTATGGGGGAATCTCTGGGATTCGAACCCGCGCCTCCAGTGGGGACTGCGACCCGAGCGCAGCGACTTAGACCGCTCAGCCATCCTGACAGCTCTTTCCTTCCAATGTTCAATGGGGGACTTTGACACCTGGTATCCCGCCATTCATTTCAATGGGGCATTTCGACCATTCATTCCTATGGGGGAATCTCTGGGATTCGAACCCGCGCCTCCAGTGGGGACTGCGACCCGAGCGCAGCGACTTAGACCGCTCGGCCATCCTGACAGCTCTTTCCTTCCCAGGTTCATTGGGGGACTTTGACACCTGGTAGCCCGCCATTCATTTCAATGGGGCATTTCGACCATTCATTCCTATGGGGGAATCTCTGGGATTCGAACCCTCGCCTCCAGTGGGGACTGCGACCCGAACGCAGCGACTTAGACCGCTCAGCCATCCTGACAGCTCTTTCCTTCCAATGTTCAATGGGGGACTTTGACACCTGGTATCCCGCCATTCATTTCAATGGGGCATTTCGACCATTCATTCCTATGGGGGAATCTCTGGGATTCGAACCCGCGCCTCCAGTGGGGACTGCGACCCGAGCGCAGCGACTTAGACCGCTCAGCCATCCTGACAGCTCTTTCCTTCCCAGGTTCATTGGGGGACTTTGACACCTGGTAGCCCGCCATTCATTTCAATTGGGCATTTCGACCATTCATTCCTATGGGGGAATCTCTGGGATTCGAACCCGCGCCTCCAGTGGGGACTGCGACCCGAGCGCAGCGACTTAGACCGCTCAGCCATCCTGACAGCTCTTTCCTTCCAAGGTTCAATGGGGGACTTTGACACCTGGTAGCCCGCCATTCATTTCAATGGGGCATTTCGACCATTCATTCCTATGGGGGAATCTCTGGGATTCGAACCCGCGCCTCCAGTGGGGACTGCGACCCGAGCGCAGCGACTTAGACCGCTCGGCCATCCTGACAGCTCTTTCCTTCCCAGGTTCATTGGGGGACTTTGACACCTGGTAGCCCGCCATTTATTTCAATTGGGCATTTCGACCTTTCATTTCTATGGGTTAATCTCTGGGATTCGAACCCGCGCCTCCAGTGGGGACTGCGACCCGAGCGCAGCGACTTAGACCGCTCGGCCATCCTGACAGCTCTTTCCTTCCCAGGTTCAATGGTGGACTTTGACACCTGGTATCCCGCCATTC
Organism: Vanacampus margaritifer; assembly: GCF_051991255.1. Lineage (NCBI taxonomy): Eukaryota > Metazoa > Chordata > Actinopteri > Syngnathiformes > Syngnathidae > Vanacampus > Vanacampus margaritifer. Next base: position 9,419 of record NW_027520771.1, on the reverse strand, counting down.
ATTTCAATTGGGCATTTCGACCATTCATTCCTATGGGGGAATCTCTGGGATTCGAACCCGCGCCTCCAGTGGGGACTGCGACCCGAGCGCAGCGACTTAGACCGCTCAGCCATCCTGACAGCTCTTTCCTTCCCAGGTTCATTGGGGGACTTTGACACCTGGTAGCCCGCCATTCTTTTCAATGGGGCATTTCGACCATTCATTCCTATGGGGGAATCTCTGGGATTCGAACCCGCGCCTCCAGTGGGGACTGCGACCCGAGCGCAGCGACTTAGACCGCTCAGCCATCCTGACAGCTCTTTCCTTCCAATGTTCAATGGGGGACTTTGACACCTGGTATCCCGCCATTCATTTCAATGGGGCATTTCGACCATTCATTCCTATGGGGGAATCTCTGGGATTCGAACCCGCGCCTCCAGTGGGGACTGCGACCCGAGCGCAGCGACTTAGACCGCTCAGCCATCCTGACAGCTCTTTCCTTCCCAGGTTCATTGGGGGACTTTGACACCTGGTAGCCCGCCATTCATTTCAATTGGGCATTTCGACCATTCATTCCTATGGGGGAATCTCTGGGATTCGAACCCGCGCCTCCAGTGGGGACTGCGACCCGAGCGCAGCGACTTAGACCGCTCAGCCATCCTGACAGCTCTTTCCTTCCCAGGTTCATTGGGGGACTTTGACACCTGGTAGCCCGCCATTCATTTCAATGGGGCATTTCGACCATTCATTTTTATGGGGGAATCTCTGGGATTCGAACCCGCGCCTCCAGTGGGGGCTGCGACCCGAGCGCAGCGACTTAGACCGCTCAGCCATCCTGACAGCTCTTTCCTTCCCAGGTTCATTGGGGGACTTTGACACCTGGTAGCCCGCCATTCATTTCAATTGGGCATTTCGACCATTCATTCCTATGGGGGAATCTCTGGGATTCGAACCCGCGCCTCCAGTGGGGACTGCGACCCGAGCGCAGCGACTTAGACCGCTCGGCCATCCTGACAGCTCTTTCCTTCCCAGGTTCATTGGGGGACTTTGACACCTGGTAGCCCGCCATTCATTTCAATTGGGCATTTCGACCATTCATTCCTATGGGGGAATCTCTGGGATTCGAACCCGCGCCTCCAGTGGGGACTGCGACCCGAGCGCAGCGACTTAGACCACTCGGCCATCCTGACAGCTCTTTCCTTCCCAGGTTCATTGGGGGACTTTGACACCTGGTAGCCCGCCATTTATTTCTATTGGGCATTTCGACCATTCATTCCTATGGGGGAATCTCTGGGATTCGAACCCGCGCCTCCAGTGGGGACTGCGACCCGAGCGCAGCGACTTAGACCGCTCGGCCATCCTGACAGCTCTTTCCTTCCCAGGTTCATTGGGGGACTTTGACACCTGGTAGCCCGCCATTCATTTCAATTGGGCATTTCGACCATTCATTCCTATGGGGGAATCTCTGGGATTCGAACCCGCGCCTCAAGTGGGGACTGCGACCCGAGCGCAGCGACTTAGACCACTCGGCCATCCTGACAGCTCTTTCCTTCCCAGGTTCATTGGGGGACTTTGACACCTGGTAGCCCGCCATTTATTTCAATTGGGCATTTCGACCATTCATTCCTATGGGGGAATCTCTGGGATTCGAACCCGCGCCTCCAGTGGGGGCTGCGACCCGAGCGCAGCGACTTAGACCGCTCAGCCATCCTGACAGCTCTTTCCTTCCCAGGTTCATTGGGGGACTTTGACACCTGGTAGCCCGCCATTCATTTCAATTGGGCATTTCGACCATTCATTCCTATGGGGGAATCTCTGGGATTCGAACCCGCGCCTCCAGTGGAAACTGCGACCCGAGCGCAGCGACTTAGACCGCTCGGCCATCCTGACAGCTCTTTCCTTCCCAGGTTCATTGGGGGACTTTGACACCTGGTAGCCCGCCATTCATTTCAATTGGGCATTTCGACCATTCATTCCTATGGGGGAATCTCTGGGATTCGAACCCGCGCCTCCAGTGGGGACTGCGACCCGAGCGCAGCGACTTAGACCACTCGGCCATCCTGACAGCTCTTTCCTTCCCAGGTTCATTGGGGGACTTTGACACCTGGTAGCCCGCCATTTATTTCAATTGGGCATTTCGACCATTCATTCCTATGGGGGAATCTCTGGGATTCGAACCCGCGCCTCCAGTGAAGACTGCGACCCGAGCGCAGCGACTTAGACCGCTCAGCCATCCTGACAGCTCTTTCCTTCCAATGTTCAATGGGGGACTTTGACACCTGGTATCCCGCCATTCATTTCAATGGGGCATTTCGACCATTCATTCCTATGGGGGAATCTCTGGGATTCGAACCCGCGCCTCCAGTGGGGACTGCGACCCGAGCGCAGCGACTTAGACCGCTCGGCCATCCTGACAGCTCTTTCCTTCCCAGGTTCATTGGGGGACTTTGACACCTGGTAGCCCGCCATTCATTTCAATGGGGCATTTCGACCATTCATTCCTATGGGGGAATCTCTGGGATTCGAACCCTCGCCTCCAGTGGGGACTGCGACCCGAACGCAGCGACTTAGACCGCTCAGCCATCCTGACAGCTCTTTCCTTCCAATGTTCAATGGGGGACTTTGACACCTGGTATCCCGCCATTCATTTCAATGGGGCATTTCGACCATTCATTCCTATGGGGGAATCTCTGGGATTCGAACCCGCGCCTCCAGTGGGGACTGCGACCCGAGCGCAGCGACTTAGACCGCTCAGCCATCCTGACAGCTCTTTCCTTCCCAGGTTCATTGGGGGACTTTGACACCTGGTAGCCCGCCATTCATTTCAATTGGGCATTTCGACCATTCATTCCTATGGGGGAATCTCTGGGATTCGAACCCGCGCCTCCAGTGGGGACTGCGACCCGAGCGCAGCGACTTAGACCGCTCAGCCATCCTGACAGCTCTTTCCTTCCAAGGTTCAATGGGGGACTTTGACACCTGGTAGCCCGCCATTCATTTCAATGGGGCATTTCGACCATTCATTCCTATGGGGGAATCTCTGGGATTCGAACCCGCGCCTCCAGTGGGGACTGCGACCCGAGCGCAGCGACTTAGACCGCTCGGCCATCCTGACAGCTCTTTCCTTCCCAGGTTCATTGGGGGACTTTGACACCTGGTAGCCCGCCATTTATTTCAATTGGGCATTTCGACCTTTCATTTCTATGGGTTAATCTCTGGGATTCGAACCCGCGCCTCCAGTGGGGACTGCGACCCGAGCGCAGCGACTTAGACCGCTCGGCCATCCTGACAGCTCTTTCCTTCCCAGGTTCAATGGTGGACTTTGACACCTGGTATCCCGCCATTCATTTCAATTGGGCATTTCGACCATTCATTCCTATGGGGGAATCTCTGGGATTCGAACCCGCGCCTCCAGTGGGGACTGCGACCCGAGCGCAGCGACTTAGACCGCTCAGCCATCCTGACAGCTCTTTCCTTCCCAGGTTCATTGGGGGACTTTGACACCTGGTAGCCCGCCATTCTTTTCAATTGGGCATTTCGACCATTCATTCCTATGGGGGAATCTCTGGGATTCGAACCCTCGCCTCCAGTGGGGACTGCGACCCGAACGCAGCGACTTAGACCGCTCAGCCATCCTGACAGCTCTTTCCTTCCAATGTTCAATGGGGGACTTTGACACCTGGTATCCCGCCATTCATTTCAATGGGGCATTTCGACCATTCATTCCTATGGGGGAATCTCTGGGATTCGAACCCGCGCCTCCAGTGGGGACTGCGACCCGAGCGCAGCGACTTAGACCGCTCAGCCATCCTGACAGCTCTTTCCTTCCAATGTTCAATGGGGGACTTTGACACCTGGTATCCCGCCATTCATTTCAATGGGGCATTTCGACCATTCATTCCTATGGGGGAATCTCTGGGATTCGAACCCGCGCCTCCAGTGGGGACTGCGACCCGAGCGCAGCGACTTAGACCGCTCAGCCATCCTGACAGCTCTTTCCTTCCCAGGTTCATTGGGGGACTTTGACACCTGGTAGCCCGCCATTCATTTCAATTGGGCATTTCGACCATTCATTCCTATGGGGGAATCTCTGGGATTCGAACCCGCGCCTCCAGTGGGGACTGCGACCCGAGCGCAGCGACTTAGACCGCTCAGCCATCCTGACAGCTCTTTCCTTCCCAGGTTCATTGGGGGACTTTGACACCTGGTAGCCCGCCATTCATTTCAATGGGGCATTTCGACCATTCATTTTTATGGGGGAATCTCTGGGATTCGAACCCGCGCCTCCAGTGGGGGCTGCGACCCGAGCGCAGCGACTTAGACCGCTCAGCCATCCTGACAGCTCTTTCCTTCCCAGGTTCATTGGGGGACTTTGACACCTGGTAGCCCGCCATTCATTTCAATTGGGCATTTCGACCATTCATTCCTATGGGGGAATCTCTGGGATTCGAACCCGCGCCTCCAGTGGGGACTGCGACCCGAGCGCAGCGACTTAGACCGCTCGGCCATCCTGACAGCTCTTTCCTTCCCAGGTTCATTGGGGGACTTTGACACCTGGTAGCCCGCCATTCATTTCAATTGGGCATTTCGACCATTCATTCCTATGGGGGAATCTCTGGGATTCGAACCCGCGCCTCAGTGGGGACTGCGACCCGAGCGCAGCGACTTAGACCGCTCGGCCATCCTGACAGCTCTTTCCTTCCCAGGTTCATTGGGGGACTTTGACACCTGGTAGCCCGCCATTTATTTCAATTGGGCATTTCGACCATTCATTCCTATGGGGGAATCTCTGGGATTCGAACCCGCGCCTCCAGTGGGGACTGCGACCCGAGCGCAGCGACTTAGACCGCTCAGCCATCCTGACAGCTCTTTCCTTCCAATGTTCAATGGGGGACTTTGACACCTGGTATCCCGCCATTCATTTCAATGGGGCATTTCGACCATTCATTCCTATGGGGGAATCTCTGGGATTCGAACCCGCGCCTCCAGTGGGGACTGCGACCCGAGCGCAGCGACTTAGACCGCTCGGCCATCCTGACAGCTCTTTCCTTCCCAGGTTCATTGGGGGACTTTGACACCTGGTAGCCCGCCATTCATTTCAATGGGGCATTTCGACCATTCATTCCTATGGGGGAATCTCTGGGATTCGAACCCTCGCCTCCAGTGGGGACTGCGACCCGAACGCAGCGACTTAGACCGCTCAGCCATCCTGACAGCTCTTTCCTTCCAATGTTCAATGGGGGACTTTGACACCTGGTATCCCGCCATTCATTTCAATGGGGCATTTCGACCATTCATTCCTATGGGGGAATCTCTGGGATTCGAACCCGCGCCTCCAGTGGGGACTGCGACCCGAGCGCAGCGACTTAGACCGCTCAGCCATCCTGACAGCTCTTTCCTTCCCAGGTTCATTGGGGGACTTTGACACCTGGTAGCCCGCCATTCATTTCAATTGGGCATTTCGACCATTCATTCCTATGGGGGAATCTCTGGGATTCGAACCCGCGCCTCCAGTGGGGACTGTGACCCGAGCGCAGCGACTTAGACCGCTCAGCCATCCTGACAGCTCTTTCCTTCCAAGGTTCAATGGGGGACTTTGACACCTGGTAGCCCGCCATTCATTTCAATGGGGCATTTCGACCATTCATTCCTATGGGGGAATCTCTGGGATTCGAACCCGCGCCTCCAGTGGGGACTGCGACCCGAGCGCAGCGACTTAGACCGCTCGGCCATCCTGACAGCTCTTTCCTTCCCAGGTTCATTGGGGGACTTTGACACCTGGTAGCCCGCCATTTATTTCAATTGGGCATTTCGACCTTTCATTTCTATGGGTTAATCTCTGGGATTCGAACCCGCGCCTCCAGTGGGGACTGCGACCCGAGCGCAGCGACTTAGACCGCTCGGCCATCCTGACAGCTCTTTCCTTCCCAGGTTCAATGGTGGACTTTGACACCTGGTATCCCGCCATTCATTTCAATTGGGCATTTCGACCATTCATTCCTATGGGGGAATCTCTGGGATTCGAACCCGCGCCTCCAGTGGGGACTGCGACCCGAGCGCAGCGACTTAGACCGCTCAGCCATCCTGACAGCTCTTTCCTTCCCAGGTTCATTGGGGGACTTTGACACCTGGTAGCCCGCCATTCTTTTCAATGGGGCATTTCGACCATTCATTCCTATGGGGGAATCTCTGGGATTCGAACCCGCGCCTCCAGTGGGGACTGCGACCCGAGCGCAGCGACTTAGACCGCTCAGCCATCCTGACAGCTCTTTCCTTCCAATGTTCAATGGGGGACTTTGACACCTGGTATCCCGCCATTCATTTCAATGGGGCATTTCGACCATTCATTCCTATGGGGGAATCTCTGGGATTCGAACCCGCGCCTCCAGTGGGGACTGCGACCCGAGCGCAGCGACTTAGACCGCTCAGCCATCCTGACAGCTCTTTCCTTCCCAGGTTCATTGGGGGACTTTGACACCTGGTAGCCCGCCATTCATTTCAATTGGGCATTTCGACCATTCATTCCTATGGGGGAATCTCTGGGATTCGAACCCGCGCCTCCAGTGGGGACTGCGACCCGAGCGCAGCGACTTAGACCGCTCAGCCATCCTGACAGCTCTTTCCTTCCCAGGTTCATTGGGGGACTTTGACACCTGGTAGCCCGCCATTCATTTCAATGGGGCATTTCGACCATTCATTTTTATGGGGGAATCTCTGGGATTCGAACCCGCGCCTCCAGTGGGGGCTGCGACCCGAGCGCAGCGACTTAGACCGCTCAGCCATCCTGACAGCTCTTTCCTTCCCAGGTTCATTGGGGGACTTTGACACCTGGTAGCCCGCCATTCATTTCAATTGGGCATTTCGACCATTCATTCCTATGGGGGAATCTCTGGGATTCGAACCCGCGCCTCCAGTGGGGACTGCGACCCGAGCGCAGCGACTTAGACCGCTCGGCCATCCTGACAGCTCTTTCCTTCCCAGGTTCATTGGGGGACTTTGACACCTGGTAGCCCGCCATTCATTTCAATTGGGCATTTCGACCATTCATTCCTATGGGGGAATCTCTGGGATTCGAACCCGCGCCTCCAGTGGGGACTGCGACCCGAGCGCAGCGACTTAGACCACTCGGCCATCCTGACAGCTCTTTCCTTCCCAGGTTCATTGGGGGACTTTGACACCTGGTAGCCCGCCATTTATTTCTATTGGGCATTTCGACCATTCATTCCTATGGGGGAATCTCTGGGATTCGAACCCGCGCCTCCGGTGGGGACTGCGACCCGAGCGCAGCGACTTAGACCGCTCGGCCATCCTGACAGCTCTTTCCTTCCCAGGTTCATTGGGGGACTTTGACACCTGGTAGCCCGCCATTCATTTCAATTGGGCATTTCGACCATTCATTCCTATGGGGGAATCTCTGGGATTCGAACCCGCGCCTCAAGTGGGGACTGCGACCCGAGCGCAGCGACTTAGACCACTCGGCCATCCTGACAGCTCTTTCCTTCCCAGGTTCATTGGGGGACTTTGACACCTGGTAGCCCGCCATTTATTTCAATTGGGCATTTCGACCATTCATTCCTATGGGGGAATCTCTGGGATTCGAACCCGCGCCTCCAGTGGGGGCTGCGACCCGAGCGCAGCGACTTAGACCGCTCAGCCATCCTGACAGCTCTTTCCTTCCCAGGTTCATTGGGGGACTTTGACACCTGGTAGCCCGCCATTCATTTCAATTGGGCATTTCGACCATTCATTCCTATGGGGGAATCTCTGGGATTCGAACCCGCGCCTCCAGTGGAAACTGCGACCCGAGCGCAGCGACTTAGACCGCTCGGCCATCCTGACAGCTCTTTCCTTCCCAGGTTCATTGGGGGACTTTGACACCTGGTAGCCCGCCATTCATTTCAATTGGGCATTTCGACCATTCATTCCTATGGGGGAATCTCTGGGATTCGAACCCGCGCCTCCAGTGGGGACTGCGACCCGAGCGCAGCGACTTAGACCACTCGGCCATCCTGACAGCTCTTTCCTTCCCAGGTTCATTGGGGGACTTTGACACCTGGTAGCCCGCCATTTATTTCAATTGGGCATTTCGACCATTCATTCCTATGGGGGAATCTCTGGGATTCGAACCCGCGCCTCCAGTGGGGACTGCGACCCGAGCGCAGCGACTTAGACCGCTCAGCCATCCTGACAGCTCTTTCCTTCCAATGTTCAATGGGGGACTTTGACACCTGGTATCCCGCCATTCATTTCAATGGGGCATTTCGACCATTCATTCCTATGGGGGAATCTCTGGGATTCGAACCCGCGCCTCCAGTGGGGACTGCGACCCGAGCGCAGCGACTTAGACCGCTCGGCCATCCTGACAGCTCTTTCCTTCCCAGGTTCATTGGGGGACTTTGACACCTGGTAGCCCGCCATTCATTTCAATGGGGCATTTCGACCATTCATTCCTATGGGGGAATCTCTGGGATTCGAACCCTCGCCTCCAGTGGGGACTGCGACCCGAACGCAGCGACTTAGACCGCTCAGCCATCCTGACAGCTCTTTCCTTCCAATGTTCAATGGGGGACTTTGACACCTGGTATCCCGCCATTCATTTCAATGGGGCATTTCGACCATTCATTCCTATGGGGGAATCTCTGGGATTCGAACCCGCGCCTCCAGTGGGGACTGCGACCCGAGCGCAGCGACTTAGACCGCTCAGCCATCCTGACAGCTCTTTCCTTCCCAGGTTCATTGGGGGACTTTGACACCTGGTAGCCCGCCATTCATTTCAATTGGGCATTTCGACCATTCATTCCTATGGGGGAATCTCTGGGATTCGAACCCGCGCCTCCAGTGGGGACTGCGACCCGAGCGCAGCGACTTAGACCGCTCAGCCATCCTGACAGCTCTTTCCTTCCAAGGTTCAATGGGGGACTTTGACACCTGGTAGCCCGCCATTCATTTCAATGGGGCATTTCGACCATTCATTCCTATGGGGGAATCTCTGGGATTCGAACCCGCGCCTCCAGTGGGGACTGCGACCCGAGCGCAGCGACTTAGACCGCTCGGCCATCCTGACAGCTCTTTCCTTCCCAGGTTCATTGGGGGACTTTGACACCTGGTAGCCCGCCATTTATTTCAATTGGGCATTTCGACCTTTCATTTCTATGGGTTAATCTCTGGGATTCGAACCCGCGCCTCCAGTGGGGACTGCGACCCGAGCGCAGCGACTTAGACCGCTCGGCCATCCTGACAGCTCTTTCCTTCCCAGGTTCAATGGTGGACTTTGACACCTGGTATCCCGCCATTCATTTCAATTGGGCATTTCGACCATTCATTCCTATGGGGGAATCTCTGGGATTCGAACCCGCGCCTCCAGTGGGGACTGCGACCCGAGCGCAGCGACTTAGACCGCTCAGCCATCCTGACAGCTCTTTCCTTCCCAGGTTCATTGG